>NC_063341.1:28173627-28205617 GCF_021869965.1 Rhincodon typus | reverse complement strand
CTGTCAATGAAGGTGATGAAAGATATATTGCCTCTAAAAACTTTAGAGGTGAAAAAAAAAGTTCTGATCTTTCCATATGCCAGAATTATCACTAGGGGGTCCCAGTAACAACCACATAACCCAAAAATATTAGCTCGACCCGCATGCCTTAGCCAGCTATTTTTATAACTGCACTCTAATTATGCACTGTTAGTTGCTTTCTCTTCTTTCTTCCTTTTATTATTCTTTTGCCTAATGACTAATGAAATCCCCCTACAATTTTAATTGCCAATAAAGCCGTCCAGAAGAATAAGTTCACACTGGAGAACTGCGATGGAAACATTTAGTAGAGTTTATCTTTTTAATAAAATTTGGAAATTGCTAAGCAGATCCCTTTGCCAATATCAAATACCAGTAACTGCAAAGTACAAATTCTGCTTTTTGTTATGAACAGAAGAATGAATGTTTTTGCTCTCAATAGACACCCTCCCTTTCCCTCCAGCTCAGTTCAAAGCAGTTCCTTTCATTGATAACACCAGATGGTGATGAACTGGTATCAAAAACATTGCAGTGCAAATTCCAGTGGAAGCCCACGCAGTTCATGGTTGGTCGCATGGAAAATAAGGAGATCAAATGGGGGTTTTATCTTAATGGCCAAGAGTGTAATGAGATATTCAAATCAATGAGAAAATTACTACAGTGCTAATGTAAACCATTAATCCTTCCCGTCCCTTGGGAGAACAAGCACATTATCATAAAGATCCATACGTTTGAAAACTGCAATTGTGATTATTATATGCATTAATTATTGATGACTGCATCATATCAGTGAATGTTTCCCTTCACCCCTCATTTGGACATATGTTGATACTTTAATCTCGTTGTATTACAAAGTCTCCTTGCATAAGTATTACTCTAAATAACCTGCATTGGTGCTCTAAATATAAATAAACACTTGTAAAAGTAATTGACATTTTGATAGGTTTACACATTTCACATTGTTTTTCAATTGCTGAACCTCAGAAGAAATTGATCATAAACTAATTCATGATGAACGTCAGGGTATGTTACTTTCAGACATACTAATCAATATTTGGCATGAAGCAAGTATTCTAGAATCATTTAGTAGCATTTTCATGTCATATTTGGGAAATTGAAGTTTTTATAAATTGACAAACTAAGGTGAAATAAATAATCATCTTATATTTATCTGACAAAAGATTGAAAGGACCTACCTTTTCAAATTCTCTTAATGTGTGTGTCTGCAGCGGGAGTCCCGACTCCTTTGTGTCTCTCAGAAGAGCTGATAGAGAAAAAGATATTTGAAACTGAAATGAAGCATCATATGATGGTAAGTATGAGTTACAAGGAACAAAATAGTAGCCTCTACAGGAAGATATTAATTTGCTGTGATACAAACTCAGCCTGAACATTATTGTATGAAGGAATATAACAAATCATCAGAATATAGGGAAGCGCGTTGTTAAACTGGAAAGGGTGCAAAAACAATATGCAAGGATTTAACTGAGACTGGAAGGTTTGAGTTATAAGGAGAGGCTGGATAGGCTGGAACTTTGTTCCTGGAGTGTAGGAGGCTGAGGCATGAGCTTATAGAGGTTTATAAAATCATGAGTGGTATAGATGAGGTGAATTGCCAAGATCATTTCCTCAGGGTAGGGGAGTCCAAAACTACAAGGCATAGGTTTAAGGTGAGAGGGCAAAAATTGAAAAGGATCCCATGGAGCAACTTTGTCACACAGATGGTTGTGCATATATGGAACGAGCTGCCAGAGAAAGTAGTAGAGGCAGGTATAATTACAACATTTAAAAGACATTTGGACAGGTACGTGGATAGGAAGGTTTTAGAGGAGTTTGGGCCAAAAACAGGCAAATCGGACTATATCAGTTTAGGAAACCTGGTCAGCATGGATGAGTTGGGCCAAAGGGCCTGTTTGTGTGCTGTATGACGCTATGACAAGTTATAACACTACCACCAACAAAACTATATAACTCACCATGAAATACTAGCATAGTGTTCAGAAACATAATAACATTACAGAGATTTTGAGGTAGATTTTCAACTTACTGTCGAGGTGTAAAACTACATATAGTACTCCTGCTGTGGCTTAATTTTATATACTGTTCCTACTACTATCTGGACATGAATGTAGTAAGTTTGTAGATGACATGAAAATTGGCGGTGTGGTAAATAGCATGAAAGAAAGTCTTAGACTTAAGGACGATATAGCCTGGCCAGTCAGATAGGCTGGACAGAGGCAAATGGAATTTCATCCTGAAAAGTGAAAGTGTGAGGGGGTGCATTTTAGGATTGCCAACAAGGGAGTACACATTGAACTGTAGGACCCTAGAGAGGATCAGATGATGTTGGTGTGCTTGTCCATAGATCCTTGAGAGTAGCAGGACCACAGATAAAGTGGTTAAGAAGGCATATGAGATATTTGCCTTTATTAATCAAAGCAATGGAGGTTATATTGGAACTGTATGTTACCTTAGTTGGGTCACAGTTGGAGTACTGTGTGCTGTTCTGGTCGCCACACTAAAGGAAAGATATGGTTGCAGGAAAGACAGTAAAGAAGGGATTCACCATGACGTTGCCTGGGCTGCAGTGATTCAGCTATGAAGAGAGACTTGACAGCAGGGGTTATTTTCCGTAGAGCAGAGAAGACTGAGGGGGAGATCTGATTGAGGTGCACAAAGTTCTGAGGGACATAGGCAGGGTAGATAGGGAGAAAATTCTCCCTTTACTGAAGAGGTCAATAATTAGGTGGCACAGTTTTAAGCTAAGGAGCAGGAACCTTAGTGAGGATTTGAGGAAAAATATTTTCACCCAGAGGGTTGTGAGTATCTGGAAGTCACAGGTAGGACCCCCTCAAGACACTTAAGAACTAACTATATGAACTTGAGACACTATAGGTTAAAAGGGTAGGGGCCAAATGCTCAAAAATGGAATAGATGGCTGTTTGTTGACAAGCATGGACACAATGGGCTGAAGGGCTTCTTTCCATGCTGTAAAAACTCTATGACATTGATGGATAGGCCATCTGCCATAGAATTGGGTCAATCTCTACTTTATAGAAATAATTTCATTTTCATTGTGAATGAGATTTCGAAAATAGCAGCCAATCTGCAATAACATCATTACAATAAACTGAAAACTATACCACTGTCTGGATCAAGGGTTTTGATGACACTGACAAGACCCATTTATTTGCATACCTTACTGACCTGAAGGCATTCACGCTGAGCTATGTAGATTGCAACTGAACTCACTGTATGCCAAACCAGGTAAGAGTGGCAAGGCCCAGTCCCTTGCAAACATTAGTAAAGTAGTTGGACCTCTTATAATAATTTAACAGTTTTCTTGGCAGTCTGGAAAAGGTCACTTGTACATAGTGCTTCCTGTAGTCACGTGACCTCAGGCTCTGCTGTAACCTGCCTTCATTTAATTTACAACAGCCATTATAACACATTACTTGAAACGTAGGTCGGGACATTCTGAGGATGGCAATCATAGACTCATTTTTTTTCTGGTTGTATTCATACTGCATTTCTAGCAAGTAATTCCGAGATTGGTACTTTCAGAAATGCAGAATGTAGCTGGGATTGACACAGAAACCCCACAGTGCAGGAACATTGGAGGAAATCATACCGCATCCCCTTCTGCAGCAGTCTGTAACTGTATTCTAAGATGTAAATGCCTGGCCGCACAGTCAGACACCAACAGCTTCTGTGAAACAGTGAATATGTAAGATAAATGTGTGGTTAGGGTGGCAGATAGTTAGGAGTTGGGATACCAGATGGATAGGATGCCATTGAAGTAATGAAGTGCTTAGGGTAGGGATTGGTATACTGGTGGTGGTAGTGGCCAGATTGATGATGTTGTTGGGGCTGGCTGTAGCCAAGGGACAGGTTAGTTCAGAGCTGGTGGAGGAGGTTTTGGGGCAAGTGAGCAAGAATTTGTTGTGGCCAGTGGGTGAGAGGTTGTTGAGGCCAGTTGACAAGGGGCTTGTCAGTAGTGGAAGGAGGTATCAGATCAAGGGAGATCAGACAAATGGCAGTAGCAGTCTGAACGGGGAGGGGCTGAAGGGATGTGTCAGATATCTTGGGTAGAGGCCAGTGGCAGAGTGGGGGTTATGTGTCAGGTCCCAAGGGTTCTGGTTAGCAGGGACAGGACCAGTGGTGGTTCTCCCAAGGTGGATTGCAATTGGGGTCCATGGGGTTTAAGGAGTGGGGGAGGTGAAGTTGGGAGGGATGGTAAATTGGGGCTATTAGCTTAATCATTTTAGGTGCAGGGGAATTGACCATCAGAAACTTCAATTTCTTGGACAATTCCCAACAAGTTGACTACATCTGTGAATCTACCAAGTCCGATGTAAAACCCCAGTCTGCACTGCTCCAATGACTAACTGGCCATTCGGCACATTATGTCAGAAGTGTGAAGTTGAAATTGTGTGAATTGTCTGAGCCCTGAGAGAGCCAACTAATACCAAGGAAGACCTAAAACCGAAGTCCACAACTTGAAAGTGCTGGCTGAGTCAGAATGGTAGTGATTTCTCCATTCCCTGTTGCTATGGAAACTAATGGGATTATGAGGCAAGATTGGAATTTGTTCCAGTCCCTTTGGCAAAACTATTAAATTATTTCTCAAAAAAACCCGAGAAATTAAGAGTTGCAACTCAGCATTCAATGTTCAGGAAAACATGCTACAAGCTATTGTGCACCCTATGCCTCACTGAGCAGCAGAAAAGCAGACTGAGCAAATTCTAAAGACATCTTTTTAATGGCTTATTAATGTTACATATGGATAGCACATATTCAACACCACAGCTCAGGGACAAGAGGAAGACTATTAATCAGTATGTTATGGTTTTGACACATTTAGCTAAACATTGTGAATTTGGACTACTGTAGGAAGATCTCATCAGATATTACCTTATGCATAAGAGATGCTGCTTGACAGCATGTCTGCTGAGAGGAGAAATGTACTCTCAAGAAATCTATCAACTTGTGCAGAAGCTCTGAAGTTGTTGATCATTAACCAAAGAATATTCGTGGTAGAACAGATGTGGCATTTATACTGGGACACTTTCCAGGCCAAACAAGAACATATTTGAAATAGGCAAAAAAAAAGCCAGCAGAAAGAACAGGGCCTGAGAGGAGGATGTAAATACTGTGGATGACACCATGCAAAAGCAAAGAAAACATGCTCAGCATAGGAAAATATGTGCTCTAACAGCATGAAGCAGAATCAATTTGCATGCAAATTTTACCCAGAAAGAAGCAAATTAACCTGTAAAGATAACTGCCTATTGAGATATCAGATGATGATTCTGATTAATCACTTTACATCATACAACATTGTCATGGCTGGCTTTGTCAGGTATATAGGTTTCTGCCTGTTAGAATGATGATTGCAAAGGAGAACATTGAGTGATTTTGAAGTGTCAAGTAGACACCATGCCCAAGGCAACATCATGAGCTGCACAGACATGGCTCAAATCAGTGACCCAAATACAAAGTCCACAAAGGCAAGGTTGAGACTATATAAGGAACAATACTCACAAATGAAGATCAGATGAAGCAGACAACCCAACAAAATGGGAATAATTAAGATCAAGAGTTCCAGATAATACATGCTAAGTAAAATCCACTCATCACAGCTGAAGCAAGTCTGGAGCAAGGAATCATAACCTTACATGTGCCACAAAGCTATCAACTGCTGAACAGCTGCTAGTATTATTAAAAAGATGTTCCTACTGTCTTGAATGTCTTCCTTGCGAACATCATCTTGAAGCAGATGAGAGTCTGAGACTGACTCAGCATCTGACAAAGAGGGTTTAACTGCCCTCAAGTTCAGCAAGAAAGACAAGTTAGAGGAACCAGCAGCCCTATTCATGAAAGAGACCTAAAAATGTAAATAAAGACAAGACGGCCAAGAATTAACTTTTTCAGGAGTTGGCAACTGATAACAAACAACTGAAAGCACAATTGACTGTAATCCAGCAGAGATATTGAATCTGAAAGGCAAGCATCTTGCTCTGATCAAGTATTCACCACAGGAATGATACTCCCCAGGAAAGGAACATTACCTCTGGAAGGAGGAGATACCAGAGAAACTAACAACAACAACTTGTATGTATGTCATTAAAAGACCTGAATGCCTTAGAGACAGCAGATGAACTGCACATGCAGAGTTTGATGAAAATAGAGCAGACTGGAATTATCACAGTTTAGTTCATGAAAAATAAACATTCTTGTTGCTCATGTATATTGATAACTAGTAATGATAATGTGTGTGACCGTTTTTTATGAAAAAGGGAATGTTTGGAGAAATGCATTTGTACACAGTGTACTAACTAACTTGCATAGTCACGACTTTTTCCCCTGCTTGAACTTGCTTTCATTCTAGTTTGTAACAGCCATTAAAAAACATTGCTTACAATAATGGTTATTTTTAACTGGTGTTAGCCCACAGGTTGAATGGACAGATGGGCAATTCCCAAAGTGTCTTGGTGGGATTTGAACTTACAACCTCTGGGCCATATAGTGCCTTTGATACCATGCTCAATAGTTCCAATCCATGTTAAATTGTTGATTGGGAGTTAGGATCAAAAAGAGTCAACTCCTGCTCAAATACACTGGGCTTTCTGTATCTTTAACAACAGCTACACAACAAAGTAAACTACATTTAATAATGTCTCCTCTGAGCTGAGCAGCTGTGCAGCCCTTCTAAGGTTCCTTTCGAGTTCTGCACACACCAAATGGCGTGATGACAAAATAACTTATGGGAGCTGATGCCATGCTTGGACCTCAGAGGTCCAAACATTGAAAAGAAAAATTACAGGGAGTTTTGTTTATAAACCAAAATTAGTGAATATGTACCCAAGTGAATGAGACTTAATAAGTCTGTCTTCAAATACAATGAAATACTATGCAGCAAATTGTTACCTGAAGAAAGTGTGCACAGGTTGCTGCAATGAAAAACACTGTAACCTAATCAATCACCACAACAACCGCCAAGTTCTTTTTATGTTAATGAAACAAGTCCTTATAACATCAATACTAATAAACACTATCGCATTTAAAAACTTTAGGGTAGAAGTGTGTCTTGTGTGGTGGCACAATATTATGACTCAGCAGCCTGATTTATACATAGCCTGATTTTTTTTTCTTTTCATTTTATGTCAAGGAAAAAAGACGATGACTCACCACCGCCTTTACAAGGGTAACTAGATATTGGGTGATAAATAATGACCGTGATCACAGCATACTTATCCAAAAATGCAATGGCTATTGAATTCCAATCACACATTTTGCAATACCATTCAAGATGAACTTCTCCTCTATTGTATCCACAAGGATGGTTATCCGAAAGCAAAACAGTGCCTTGGATCAATCGCACATGACTCCTAGGACTTCTCAGTGTACGTTGGTTGGCAACTCGTTACACAAGTTGAGTCTGACTTGGATTCTGGATTCTCCCAGCTGATGGATTAAATGGCACCATGCCAAACCCATGTAACACACATGGTTCTCAGCATGCAATAGAACATATAATTTGCTATGATCCCAGCTGGTGATGATACTCAACAAGTCAGATCCCAAAGTGAAACCTAGTTTGATAGACCATAATTTTATTTTGCAATTTGATTCCCAAGATAGTCAGTCATTTAATATAGTTACACAAGGTTGCCAATTTACTTTTAAACAACAAAAAAACTTTAATACACAAAATAAAAGAAAACAAAGCTATATTTAAAACTATTTGGAAAGGTCTTATCATACAGAGAAAAAGGAAAGATTCAACCCTTTTTCCTAGCAATTTGTTATTTACATACATTCAACCCCAATAAATAATCATTCCTATTCTGACTCCCTAATTTCTTACTCAACTGATAAGGTCACAAACATTTCCTTTTGGTGACTTTCTACACATTCACAAAATGTGATTCTCTCCATCTTCGTTGAGTGTAGTCCCAGTAATGGCATTTACTCCTAGTTGCAATGCTGAGACTGAAGAGTTTCTAGATCTCCATTGGTCTGTTGCTCCGGGAGGTAAACTCTCATGTCTTAAACAGTTAGGAAAGTTAATTGAAATTGATTAGTTGCAAGAAGGACCTGAAATCTGTGTAGGCTCCAAAACAAGATGTATTGGCAGTGTTCTCCCTGGCCATTTCCCTGACAAAATTCAGCCCACAGAGTGATCACAACACAGGAAGAGGTGATTCAGCTGATCGAGTTCATACTGGCTCTCTGTCAAGCAACCCAATCAGTCCCATTCCTTCAGTTTACCCCCAGAGTCTTGCCAATTTATTTCCTTAAATGTTCACCCAATTTTCTTTTGAAATCGTTCATTGCCTCTGCCACTATCATCCTCATAGGCATAATTTCATTAAAAAATTCATTCCTTACATTCCTATGCATCTCTTACCCAACCCTTAAATCTGTGTCTCTGGTCCTTGTATAATTAACTAATGAGAACAGCTTTACTTTGTTTACCTTATCTAAACCCTTCAAAATCTTGACCATCTCTATCAAAGCTTCCCTCTTTCTTCTCTGCTCCAAGGAGAACAAGCCCAGCTTCTTCAAACTAACCCAGTAGCTAAAATCCTTCATCCCTTAAATGATTAAATACATCTCCTCTATGTTCTCTTGAGAATTCTCACATCTTTTCTAAAGTGTGGTGATCCCCTTATCTGGATACAATATGCCAATCGTGGCCAAGTGAGGTGTTGCTTCTATGTACTCAGAATATGTTGCCTTTCCCTGTCCCTTTAGCCATTATGCATCATCTCACTCTTTCCATAATAAATTATATCTATCATTTGTCTGCACAATCTGCTAGGGTCTATACATCCTGTTACAGTCAATTGGTAACATCCTCACTGTCATACACACCTCCAAGTTAGGTATCATTAGCAAATCTTGACATTTGGTGCTGTATTCCAATACCCAAGTCTTATCAATATATCAAAAAGACCAGTGGTTCTAATAATGAATGTTAAAGAATATCATTCTCTACCATCTTCCATTCTAAAAATTGCCATTAACTACAGCTCACTGTTTTCTGTTCTTAAGTGAACTATTTATCCAAGCTGACACTGCTCTTCCTATTCCACAAGCATCAATTACATTAACTAGCCTTTTATGCAGTACATTGTCAAAAATGTTATTAAATTCCAATTAGACAATGCCTATTGCTTTCCTTTCATAAATCTTCATTATTGTATTATCAAAAAGTCAATTAATTAAGTCAGTTACAACTTGTCTTCTTCAAATCAATACTGGCCCTCCTAAATTAACTCCAAGTGCCTGCTGACTTTTTTTTCCCCAGGTTAATGTTTCTAAAGTATTATTCACTACTTCTGTTAAATTGGCTTGCTTGTAGTTACTAAGAATGTCTTCACATCCTTTCCTGAATAAGGGTCTCACAATTGCCCCTCTCTAACCTTCTGATACTTCCCTTTGTTTGAGGAAAATATTGGAAGATTACGGCAAGTTATTCCATTATCTTCACTCCCACTTCCTTTGACAAAATTGAATGTAAGCTGTCCAGACCAATTTCTTATGCACTCTAAATCCAGTCTTTTGAATATATCCTTCCTATCAATTCTCACCCCATCCATTACCTCTACCATTTCTACAGATATTTTGCAAACATCCTCTCTAGTAAATAGGAAGTCACAAGGTAACCTGGCCTTGCCCTGCATCTCTAAGAATATACCACCATCTTTTCCTCGAAAAGACTTCACCCAACTTTTTCTTATCTGGTTACTATTTACAGGAAAAGTAGAATACTTCAGGGTTCCCTCATAAATGCCATTCTATTCTCTCATTCTCAGCATCGTTCTGAGTGGATACTGTAGCGGTCTGTGCCCATGTGGAGCAAGACCTGGATGAGGCTTAGCCTGACACGTGGCAAATAACATTTATGCCACACAGCACGCCCATCTCCAAGAAGTGTGGCTACAAGAGGAGGTCAGATGCTGGGAATTCTGGCAAGTAACTCACTTCCTGTATCCCTGAAGCTGGTCCACCATCAAAAAGGCACAAATCAGGAGTGTAATGAAACACTCTCTACTTGCCTGGATCTGTGCAGCTCCAATAACACTCAAGAAGCTTCAACACCTTCCAAGACAATGCAGCCCACATCACTGGCACCCTATCCACTCTCTTCAACATTCACCATTAATACAAAGTGGCAACAATGAAACATTGTAGTAATTCACCAAAGCTCCTTCAATAGTACTTCTGATTTCACGACACCTACCAGCTAGAAGAATAAGGGCAGCAGACATGGGGATGTTGGCTAACAAGTACCCAATGTGCAGCACCATTCATGACTCCTCAGATACTGAAGCAGTTCATCTTCAATTGCAGCAAGATTTTGTAAATATCCAGGATATTGTGGAGGCACCAGCACAGGGGTAATGTCATTGGACCAGGGATCCAGAACCACAACTTCAGATGACGAAATTTAAACTCAAAAAAATCTAGCCTAGAAGTGATAACACAGTGTGGAGCTGAAGGAGCACAGCAGGCCAGGCAGCATCAGAGGAACAGGAAAGTTGGCGTTTTGGGTCAGGACCCTTCTTCAGAAAGTTCTTCACAAACGTCAACTTTCCTGCTCCTCTGATGCTGTCTGGCCTGCTGTGCTTCAGCTCCACACTGTGTTATTTCTGACTCCAGCATTGGTAGTTCTTAGTATCTCTGATCTAGCCTAGAAGCTACCGTTTATCACTATTGATGATCATAAAAACCCATCTGGTTCAGTAATGTCCTTTAGGTAAGGAAATACGCCATCTTTATCTGGTCTAGCCTACATGTGACTTCAGCCCACAGCAATGCGGTTCAATATTAACTATCATCTTGACAACTATGTATGAGCAATTAATGCTGACATAGCCAGCAATACCATAGTCTGTGAACAAATATACAAAGCCTTAGGTTGATATGGCAAATAGCATTCATGGCACACAATTCTGGCTAATGGCCATCCCCAACAAGGGAAAATCTAACCAGCACTCCTCAACATTTATGGCATTACCATCACTGAATCCCCCAGTATCAACTGGGAGTTATCACTGACAAGAAGTTGTACTGGACTAGCTTTATAAACACAATGGCTGCAAAAGCAGGTCAAAAACTGGGATCCCTATGATGACTAACTTACCTCATGAATCCCCAAAGCCTGTCCATAATCTATAAGGCACAAGACAGGAGTGTGACAGAATACTCCTCACTTCCCTTAATGAGTGCATCTCCAACAACACTCAAGAAGCTTGACACCATTGTGACAATGAACCCCTCTTGATTGGCACCAAATTCACAAACATTTGCTCCCTCCACCATTCACACAGTATGTGCCTTATACAAGATGCACTGCAGAAATTCTCCAAGGCTCCTTAGACAGCACCTTCCAAACCCACAACTATTACTGACAAAAGGAACAATCTACTCCCCATCCTGATTTAGCCACACTAAATGGACTGCACGGTTCAAGAAACCACCTCACAGCTACATTCTCCAGGGCAATTAAGAAAAGGCAATAAATGCTGGTCTAGCCAGAGGCATCCTCATCTCATGAATGAATAACAAATAATAAAAAAAAATCACCTTCTAGTGCTTGGTACCAGATGCAGCATTATGCTTCACTAAAATCTTGGTTACTGTTTAGTACATGTTTTAAAGTAGAGATAGTAATTGGAGTACAGTACTTACTTGTCACATTACTGCTAGTAGAGGGTAGAGAGTTGTCTTCACTGAGGTAGTCCCTGCAACATAAAGATGATAGCATCAGTTATCATCGTTTCCACCCCAATAAGCTAAAAAAAGAACAACAAGGTGTGTTATCAGTTATTGATTTTTTACTAATAGTTTTCCCCAAGTCAATTAATTTATTGTGATTTTTACCCAATTTTGGCATTAACACTCAGTTTTCTTCATCTATTATCCAAAAATGATGTTTCTAACTGGTTATTATTCTTCCAGACTTCTATTCTGATTGTGTTACAAGTTTTAGTATGATTCTTTTGCCTTTTACACACTAACAAAGGATAAATACCTACGGAATACACTTGCTTTCTGTCGTTGCATAAAATTCTTTTTGCTATGTTTATATTTATATTTTTGCCTTTTGATGGTTTCCTTCACAATTTAACAATGTTTAATAGACCTCCAAAATATTTTTTTTCAAACTGTTTGACTATCTTTAACAAAGGAATGAGGCATCAGGATTTAACAGTTAACCACCGTTCCTTTGTTTCTGGCAAGATAAATTTCTGGCTTCCAAACTACAACATTTAATATTCAGTTGACTACAAACTAATCACAATCTTGATAATTGACCTAACAAAGAATTTCAGGCAATTATACATTTGCAACAATTATTTAGAACTGGTTTAGAATTGATAGCCTAAAGAGGAGATTGATTCCATCTAAAGTTAAGAAATATCTAATTGTTTAGTCCCAAATATAATCCTCAGTTCAATATTCTGGCAAGTGTGTGTGGTCCTGTTGTGGTGAAACCAAGCTTGTACATTACAACTTTTGCTGTTGTTATAAAGGGGGCAATATTCTTGTGTTTTCTCTAATATTGGCTGTGTCCATTGCAAAAAGGTTTCATGGTCAAATGTGACCCAGATAAGATTCATTACTTGAATTAATGGCTTGAGACATAACATTTGCAACTTAAAGCTCATGATAACTTATCCCATCTGATACGGCCTTTCCTAGTAAATTTTGGCTGGCAAGCAGAGTGCAGTAAAATGTCACCATCTGCTCAAAGGGAGAAAAGAAAATTTTGGTGCAGGGCTCATTTCTCCCAAAACATAGCAGCACCTGGTTTACATCACAGTGTCCATAGTTTCTGGAGACTAACAGATCTTTGGTCCCTATCATCTTCTCTCTTCTGTCCTGTTTTAATGGTGCTTGTTCAAGTTGCTGTACACTGCTTAAAGGCAGTTCGTCAGATTTATTAAATGCATGTTTAGATAGTTAGACTTGTCAAAGGACATAATCCAACTATAGGGGCAAGAAGAAAAAGAGCCAGTCAGAAACATCATTTGCAGATTGGATGCAGACAAAATATGATGAACAAAAAAAAACTGGACCACTATGCCAAAGTGATTAGCTGAGCAGAATCCTTTCAACAACTAAACATGCATAATTCATGGGGTGGTTTGTGTTAATTAGGATAACCTCCAAGATAATATTTTAAAACCAATTTGACTCTATTGATCAATCGGTTTCAAAAATAACTAAAGAGGGGCAAGGAAGATTTTCTCAATGTGCTTAATATAGCAAAAATACCACAAAGAATAATTTATAAGGAAAAATTTGAGAGGAAAAGCAAAATAGCATCGGCAGAGAATAAATTTTAGTTTTAAAGCCCAATTTTTACTTCTTCAGTGCAAACTCTATTTTATGAGCAATATTCTATTTTACATTGAAGGTAGAAAGAAATTGCAGTTCTACATTCTAAAAAAGAACACTCTAGGATATATATCTTTCACAACAATGAATCCAGGCAATAGTTCCTGTAATCTACAGGTTTTGCAATCTAAGTGTGGCATCACCTAACCACTATTTTGATTTATTTCATCTTCATTCCTCTCTGCAGCCAAATTTGCGTCCTGCTCTGAGCACCTTGGGCAATTATCTGGATTTCTTAACTTGAAAAGTATTTGTGCAGTTTCCCATAGATCAGGGGTTCACTGACGATGTTTAATGAGAAAATGATTTAGAATCAAGCAGCATGGCCAAAATTACCTGTGGCATCGTTGAGCTGGAACTCTATTTGCTCCCTTAAGTGCCTTCATGAGATAAACAGCAGTTCTGAGTACCTGATTCAGAACAATTTCTGCTTTAAAATTTTTATTCAAAACAGCAGAATATTTGTTACATTTTCTGAAGTCAAATTCCTCATACAGGACTCACAGAAAAGTGTATCAGTGCATTTGAGTTATCAGTCTAGAAGCTGTGCATAAACTGTGACAGAAGGTCATATTAATTTAATGAGGATTTTTCAAGTTATGTTCCTATAGGTTTCTTGTCTCATCTCCTGAAGATATGGGATAAAATTCCACAGGCTCCAGCACCATAGGCGAATGATCTTTCTTTGTGCAACAAGGCACATCAAGGAATTTGTTTTATTCATTAATGGGATGAGGGCATCGCTGGCTAGGCAGCATTTAATTGCCCATCCTTAAGTGCCGAGAGGGCAGTTCAGAGTCAACCACATTGCTGTGGGTCTGGAGTCATGTGTAGGCCAGACCAGCAGTTTCCCTCCCTAAAGGACATTAGTGAACCAGATGGGTTTTTTTTTTCCTGACGATTGGCAATGAATTTGTGGTCATCATTAGATTCTTAATTCCAGATATTTTATTGAATTCAAATTCCACCATCGGCCCTGGCGGGATTTGAACCCTGGTCCCTGGGACATTATCTGGGTCTTTGGATCAACAGTCCAGCGATAACACCACGCGGCCATAGCCTCCCCTGTGACCAATGGAGTAAATAAAATAAAGCTCATCTTGTCCTTTGCTGATGTTCAGATGCATTTGCTTTTCTGTTGTTGAACACCTAGTAATACAAGAACCCAGCTAATGTTCTCCCCATTTTAAACTAACAGGTCCAGAGGAACACGGTAGCACCTCTCACACTACACCATGTGAAATCAGTGAACTTTAGGCAGACTCAGAATGGAATCAAAAAGCTTCTTGGACTATATGGCTCAGTGGCTTAAATAGAACTTTTCAATAGTTGAACATTTCAGAGTTACTGTATTTTCTAAATTAATGGTTATAGTGCCTATTGCTTTGAATTTTTGTTAGCACATCTGTTTTCTGTGCATTCATAGAGCAGCTGCCCAAATGTGAAGCCAATAAAACAGTCTCAAATCCACGTTAATGGTATCCTGAAGGCAATTAGTTCAAAGAGCATGGCTTAGGTTCCTGTCAGTGCCCTTAAAATGGCTAAAACTTAGTGTAGTACAGGGAGGAGATTTGCTGTTTGATTCGTGTTCTGTACTTGACAGCTGCAGATTTTCATTTACTGTAATTTTTCAGCTGTTCCATATTACGTCTCAGTATAGAAATACTCTGCAGTCATTACACCTTTTGCACAGTTGAGACCATTAACAGAATTCTACCCTTTGGAATGCATGCTTGCAAATACAATCAACTACATTAATTTATATTTAGACACAATGGGCACAGTAATGTCTTTCAACACAGATCTATGTAGAAAAGGTAAATGCAAAGAATACTCAGCAGGTCAAGGAGCCAGCTGTGGAGACAGAAATAAAGTTAACATTTTAGGTTATTAATTTTATTTTTTCACAAATGTTACCTGACCTGCTGAGTATTACTTACATTTTCTGTTTTCATTTCAGATTTTTAGCAACTTTCAAATGCCTGCGGTATTTCGCTTTCATGTTAGGTATATTTCTACTTCAGTATGAGAGGTTATTATTTAGATTAGACTTATATCATCATAGCTACATCCTGCATAGTTTTCATAGTTTTACAATATCCCAATTTCCTTGTTTAACTGCATATCTCTATTGATGGAAGTTGCTGTCCTATTTACTTTGGGGCAATATATAATTGAGAAATGGCAAAAAAGTTTTCAATTCCAATTCCAATTCTTCCATGATCTGGTGACCCCTCTCATTGATCATAATGCCTTATACCACAGTTGGGGTGCTACTCAATCTGAGAACTGATTCTAATGAGTCCATATCTTGCAAATTCCCACCTAATATTCCAAGATACAAGAATTTCACTTCTTGTAATTCCAGAGCCAGGATTTTCCTTGTATTTCTAGAATCTCTTTCACCTGGGTTTCTGGAACTTTAGAAACCCTTCACAGTGTCCTCATGTCTTGAACACTCTCCCTACAAGTGTCTCCAGACATCAAAATTCATCTTGATATTTTCTGCTCCATGGGTTTATCAAATATTATTAAATAAGTAGTCCTGGCAATACTAAGCAATGTAAAATGTCTATTTGTGTAAAACCTGTAATTCACTACGAGCAACATCATAGAAAATCTACTTATGGCTTCCAAAATTAAAGTCACCAAGAAGAAGTCATAAGGCATTTTGGGCATTATTCAAGCCAACATTTTGAGACAGAGACTGCCAACATTCAAATCAAAAACTAACATGGACATCCCACTTTACACCTCATGCTATGATATTACTACATGCAATAGCTCAGACTGGTGATACTATACATTAGCTTAACAGTAGTGACGCTGTACCAAAAACATAGGAGAACTGTGGCAGTACAGTATCAGAGAGCTCAAGCGTAGTTATGCTACAACAGAGAGAGCAATTGCAGTGATACTGTACCATAAGGTATGACTGTGGGGATACAGTACCAGAGAGCTCCAATTGTGACAATACTGTACCAGAGAGCTTGGGTTGTGGTGATACTGGACCAGATATTTGCACTGACGCTGTATCAAAGAGGTTGGATTGTTGTGAGACTGTACCAGAGATTTTTTAACTGCAGTGATACTGGACCAGAGAGCTTGGACTGTATTGATAATGCACCAGAGAGCTCAAACTCTGGTGGTACTGCAATAGACAGTGTCATTGTGTGTCATCTGCCTCAGCTGGTAGCAATCTCTCCTCTGAATCACAAGGTTCATGTCCTTCTCCAGCTTGAGCACAAAAATCAAGATTGACATTTGCTGCAAAATTGAGGGGTTGCTGCAATCTCAGGGATACAATCTTTCAGATGAGATATTAAAATCAATCTTCCATTTGAATGCTCTAGTAGTATAAAAGATCCCATGGTACAATTGGAACAAGACCAGGTGAAATCCCCAGTGTTGTGACCAATGTTTAGCTTTCAATCAACATCACAAAAACAGATTATCTAGTCATTATTACATTGTTGTGTGTGGAAATTGGCTGTCAGCATTACAACAGCGACTGCACTTCAAACTAATTTAGTTGTTTGTAAAGTACTTTGAAACATCTGATGGTCATGAAAAGTGCTAAGTAGAAGTATTTCTTTCAAGGAGCTTGGATTGCTGTGATATGTCAAACCGTGGAGATATTGTCACAGAGATCAGAATATAGAGAAACTGTACCACACTTTCAGACTGTAGTGACAAAGCATAATGAGTACATAATTCATGCAAAACTATGAAGGATAATTTTATATGTGCTCTGCCAGGAGGGACCATTGACCGGAGGAGTGTATCATTTTAATTGCAGAAGAATTTTGTCAAGCCAGTATTTCAAATACATAATCACAACATGTGTAGCTCTTTGCTGAGAGCACATACTCTCAAAATGACTCTTATTATTCACCTGGAGTGTACAATCAATCTTCCCTCTTCCTTGATCCATGATTAATACCAACCCACATCATATTAACATACGACTCCAGTCCTCAGCTCCCACCATGGTGAGTTGTTGAGCTTGGATGGGGCATCAAAGGAAAATGCCAATGAGTAACTCTTTTCAAGTGAAGAAATTGGTGACCAAGCAATTCCAAGCTACTTTGCTGAAACCGTCCAGAAAACGAATGATGAAGCCTAGATAGACTGATACTATGTCTTTATAGATCAACATATCAATTATTTGGACTATTTAAAAGAGATTTGTGGCTCATTTGATTATTTTAATGCAGCAATTTTATGCCTCTTTCATTTTTCATACAGCATTAGTTTACTCCCTAACCATTATTTCACTTCTATGTTATATAATTGATGTTTGAGCTCTAAATGGTCCAAGCTTGCTCCAAATTGTCCCAAGGTCAAATAGTTTGGCAGAAGTGAGCATAAATTATTTGTTAGTTATAGAGTCTTACAGTGATAGAGATATACAGCATGAAACAGACTCGATGGTCCAACTTGGCAGCGCCGACCAGATATGCTAAACTGATCTCGTCCCATTTACTAGCATTTGGCCCATACCCCCCTAAACCTTTCTTATTTATGTACTCATCCAAAAACCTTTTAAATGTTGTAATTGTACCCACCTCCTCTGGCAGCTCATTCCATATATGCACCAACCTCTGTGTTAGAAAGTTGCTCCTCTGGTCCCTTTTAAATCTTTCCCCTCTCATCTTAAACCTATGCCCTCTATTCAAGCTATCCATGACCTCTATAAGGTCATCCCTCAGCCCAGCTTAGCATGAAGTATTGTATGAAGAAATAAAGACACAGATGAGAGAAGAGATCATCAGAATTTACTAAGTTTGCCTATATGCAAATTTTCAGGCTCCAATGCAAAGCAGACACTTTGAAGAAATATTTATTATTAAACTTTAAAGGAAAATAGTTGTCAACAGAATGATTCTATTTGGAATTTTATAATCTGTCCTGTTATCGATTGGCCTACAAATCTTTTAACAACCTAACAAATTGATGTGATTTTAAAATACCCAGGAAGTGTCTAGTCGTCACAAATTAATTGAAATCTCTTAAGCTCAATACTTTTTTTAGGGTATTCCATTTACTTCAACTCTTTACCCTAATTCACAAAAAAGTGACCCCACTCACGAAGCAGCCAGGTCAAAGATTCTAATTAAATTGTTCCATCAATTGCATGTGCTGCAGAATGCCTCACTGCAGAAGCTGCAGAGTTATGCTTCACAAAAGGATATACCCAACAATACTGGTGATTTTCCATGTCACATCCATCATCTCATTTTAATAAGGTTGTTTCTGTTCCTTCAGTGTTCGTAATTCCAACTGGAATTTCTACCCTATAAAGTGTTCATAATTGTGGTTAAATTACTGGGTTTAGAAGATTATGGATCTGTAATTTTAGCCTATGGCTGGCATCATGAAATAATTTTATCCACAACTTTCCCGTCTTTCTAACCACAAAGCACAGGCCTTCTGGAATTTTTTTTCTAAGCTAGTAAAGACAGAACTATTCACAGGAAAGGATGCACTGACAATAACAACATTGCAAACATCAATTATTGCACAATGATCCCCTCTCCCAGTATCAGTGAATGCTTTCAATCTAATTGGTTCAAGTTTAGTTAAAAGGTCATAAAGCCCTTTCTTAAAAACACTTGAATTTAAATGGCTGCTCAACAGTCGACTTTCATACAGTAAGTCATTGTATTAAGAAAATAATTTTAGAGTTTAAGACATTTTCAAAGGGGGTGCAAAATTTAAGATGCTAATCAATGGAAGAAACTGAAGCTATAACTTGTTTTATGTACTTTAAATATTTGTAAACACAAAGACACTGCTAACAACACTGATGTTAACATAAAGAACTAATGGAATTGTTAACTGTTTCTGTGCTCCATTCCTGCCAGAGAGACTCCCTGAGATATCCTAATCTTTGCTCATCATAGTTGAATAACATTTAACCTGACGACTGTTGTTGCTTGGATTTTAAATTGAAATATGGTGAACAGTATTAAATAATGTACTGTACTCCAAATGTGAATGCATCACCCAACTCTTCATTGCTTGAAATTTAATTGATTTTTTTGGTTTTCTCCTTCTATGGATGTGTCGTCACGACAGACATCAGTCATTTTGTTTGGTGGCAAGCAGATGCTTGACCGTTGACAATGATTTTGGTACTTTTTAATCAATTTCTTATTGCTGGCAATATGTTTTAACCCTAATCTCTTCAAAATTAGACAGCAACTTTTCTACTTTCTACTGCTAGAGGCAGCAATACCAGATTCAATTCCAAAGGTGACAGCCACACTTCAGACAAGTAGCAATTCTTTTTGAATGCAAGTTTAGATTTTGCGTTGTTAGGTATTAGTGGCATCACAATTATATGCAACTTTACTCTCACCACGCATCAACAGATACACATTATCCAGCAGAAGTCACGAAACAGTGATCAGGAATGGAAACATCAGCCAATTTAATTCTTTTTAGTTCATAAATACAGAACTCAAATTTAATATCCTAATAGCTCCAATTTTTAATCAACTAACTCAGCATGGAGCAAGATTGAACATGGGCCCTTTTGATCTTTATAGCTCAAGTAGTACATTTATCCACTAACCCATCAGGGAATTTAAGAATGAGACACTAAACATATAAACTGTACACTATTTTTATCTTTTATAGAATAATACAGCCTCTCAGCTATGTAGCCTTGCAATGAGGTAAGAGTCGTCATTTAATCCCAGAGCCCAGAAGGGATTAGTAAACCATTTGGGATTTGTTCTTATGGTTTATAACAACGTCTGAATTCTGCTTTCAATTAATTATAATAAAAAACGGTTAGCAACTTTTAGAAGTCTTAAATCTTGCAGATTGTTACCAGAGAATCATATTATTAGTAACAAACCTTGTGACAGGCCTCAGATTAATTAAAAAGAAGTGGTCTGAAGCAATTTGTAGAGTGGATGCAGTGTCTGGTGGACTGAGTGTACTGATTGTTTGGAGAGGTGACATTGCAACGAGAAGAGTGAGTTTTTATTGGTTCAAGGGATGTGAGTGACCCTGGAAAAACTGAATTTATTGCCAAACCCGAGGTGCTGTGAGAAAATGCTAATCTTTCTTAACTGCTGTAGATCTTGTGGTGATGGCACACCCGCACTGGTTCGAGAGAAATGATAATGAGGACAACTGTGGTCACAAGCTCAATCCCGCAATATTTATGCAGCACTGCAGAGATTGTACGGGTTTTCAACTTGATATGAAATTCTGAAAAGAAGGAGGAAGTTTATTTCTACAACCCTTTTGTTTATAACTATAAGAAAAGCTATTTCAGATCTGTATACGTCCTTCTCAGGTAACAATAGATGAACAGTATTGGAGAGGCTTTGTGGCAAGAATTGTGTCACAGTCATCTCTTCTTATCAATCTTTTCTTCAACTTTCTATTTGTTAAATGATGACATGTTCTCTACTTCAACCAACAGAGTGCAGATTGCAACTTGACGATCAAATGTGTGATGGTCAGATAGCATGAATTGTCCGCTTAAGGGCCTCGGTTGGAGGTGGAACAACCTATGAGCCTTCCTGTTCCAAAATTAATAGGGAAAAATGCAGGAAGGTGGCAGACTCGCCACCCATCACTTTCCCACCCAATTAAATTCCCATTTCCAAACTCTCAAGCCACAAAACTCGCCTGGGACAGCAACATTAAATTCTACCAAAGTCTTGTTTTGTATTTGCATTTTCTCAGACCCATGAGCGTCTTAGTGAATCTACACCATATCTTTGCTATTGACTCAACAGCCTTCATACAGCATGAAGCCTGAAACTGTACACGTTATTTTAACTGTGATCTTTAAGTTAATACAAATTCACCAATACACCTTGATGTTGCCATAAACCCAATATTCGATTAACTGTTTTATTTACTTATATTTCTGAGATTCTGAGATTCAATTTTTTGTGCAAGGACATTTCTATTCCCCCAAAGTATAGTTCACATATTTAAAAATGGAATATAGCTTAGATTTACTAACATTGAATTTCAACAGCTTACTTTATTTGCCAAATGCAAGAATCTCTGCCAACTGTGGCACACATTCAAGAAGAGAAGGGAAAGTCTACCAGATAAGCGGTAGGCTGTGGCATTGTATAACATTGTACATTCTCTAAAAACATCAGTTAATTACTTCCACCTTTTACATTAAAGTTATAAATCGAGCTGTTTTTGAATACAAAAGGAGTCTAAAGATATAAGGGTAATATGGGGGGTGCAGTTGAGGTAGAACAGCCATAAACTTACTGAATGCCACAGTAGGTTCCAGGGACCAAATGGCCTACCTGCACTCCTATTCTAATGCCATGTTCCACCAACTCTTTGCAGATTTCTTTGATGTTCAGAATGATTTACTGTGCCTCCTAACTTAGTATTGAGAGGGCTTTAGTTGAATTGTACTGGGACCAATGTACTGGCTATCATATAAATGGAGCTGTAGAGAGGGATTTTAAACAAAACATGGAGAGTTCACATGGAAGGAGATTTGGAAAGTTAAACAGGAAGAACAATAAAACAACAGTAAGAATACAGGTAATGAAAATGTGATGGGAAGGGAGAGATATAAGGGTGCACCAGCAAATACGATCGAAGTAGGGGGAAAAAATACAAAGGTCAGAACTAAAGGCTCTTTGTTGAAATGTATTTGGAACTGGATTGATGAATTCACAGAACAAATGGAAATAAAGGAGTAAGATGTAATAGCTATTACAGAAACTCAGGGAGGAGTCTTCCCAGCGCCTGAACAAGTGGCCCATGATAAGATAATTGGAAAGGGCGCTTAAGATGGTCAGCAAGGAGCTTGTAGACTTATACAGTATAGAAAAGGCTCTTTTCCCCAGCGTGCCTGCACCAACAAAAACTACCCTAAATCTATTAGAGCCACTTTCCAGCATTTGGCCCATAGCCTTGAATATTATGACATTTCAAGCACTCATCCTAGTTTTAAAGATTGTGAGTTTCCTGCCTTTCTGGGTAATCCAAGATGGAGGGTGGGAAAAGTTTATGGCTGTAGGAACTGCTCCTTTTTCAGGTATTTTCAGTGTTGGAGCTGATTTCCTCTAATTCTAGGAGCAGTAATTACTGATTTATAAGCTGTTGCATTGTTTTGGAACTTTGGAAATAAAGATCAATACAACGGTACTTTAAAAAAGGAGGAAGGACGATTACAACATTTAAAAGGCATCTGGATGGGTGTATGGATAGGAAGGGTTTAGAGGGATACAGGCCAAATGCTGGCAAATAGGACTAGATTTATATTGGATATCTGGTCGGCATGGACGAGTTGGACTGAAGGGTCCGTTTCCATGCTGTATATCTCTATGATTCTAACTACCCTACGGGGCAGTGCATTCCAGATTCCCATAATACTCTGGGAGAAGGCATTTTTCCTCAAGTCCTTTCTAAACTTCTTGCACTTCACCTTAAAATTATGCCCCTTTGTTAGTGTCTCTTCAGCTACAGGGAACAGCTGCTTTCTATCCACCCTGCCCATGTTCTTCATGATCTTATTACATTAATTAGGTCCCATTTCAACCTTCTCTGCTCCAAAGAAACAATCCAATCTTATTCAGCCTCACTTCATAGCTAAACAGCTCCATCCCAGGCATCATCCTGGTGAATCTGCTCTGCACGCCTTCCAGTACAATCATATCCTTTCATAGCGTAGCGACTGGAACTACACACAATGCTCCAGCTGCGGTCTAACCAGTTTTGTACAGCTCCAACACAGTCCCCTGCTCTTATAATCTATGCCAAAACTGATAAAGGAAAGTATCCCATATGTCTTATTAACTATCTTATTGATCTGCCCTTCTGCCTTCAAAGATTTGATTTGACTTATTTTTGTCACAAGTACTGAAATACAGTGAAAAGTGTTGTTTTGTATGCTATACAGGCAGATCATACTATACAAAGTGCATCAAGTAGCAGAACAGAGTGCAGAATACAGTGTTACAGTGGCAGAGAAGGTGCATAGAGAGAGAGATACAGATCAAAATTAACATTTGAGAGGTCTGCTCAAAAGTCTGGTAACAGTAAAAAAGAAGCTGCTCCTGAATCAATTCGTACATGTAGGCAAACTTATCCATCTCCTGCCCAACGGAAGCAGGTGGAAGAGAATATAACAAGGGTGGGAGGGGTCTCAGTGTCCTGCCATTCATTGAATACTACCTTGTCTTGTTATTTTTTCCAACACCTCAAAAAAGTGATTAAAAAATGCAACAAGTCCCATTTTTCAATCAAATGTTGAACAGCAAGACAAGATTGTTATTAGTGGGAATCTTTGACACTAGGCACCTATATCTCATGGCACACTCCACTAGCAGTTACTGCATGCAGACCTTATCCAATGGACATACGTATTCTGCATGTAGTAGGATCACCACATCATCATGGCACATCTTCAATCTACTTCCAACACGGTTCTGCATTTCAGTACTGCACCCTGGAGTGCACTAGTATGTCTTGTTCAAATGTTGTTGTCAGTATACTTTGCACACAGGGATGAACACCCATCTCATGGATTGGACCACAGGGCATCTCAGATATGCTTGTTTGCTCTCTTAGGGCTTGCTTACTTTATGCCCACTTCAATGATCTCAGCATCCATGCCTTGCTTTGTTTTTTAGTTCCTCACCCAGAGCTAAAAGGCTCACAGATTTCCTTGCTGTTTACTGCAATCACAAAACCAGATGGCTCGTTGTGGTTGTCAGCTGTGATCAATCAATGGGGTGGACATGTTGCTGTACGGCACCATACTATGTTGATCTCACACCTAAAGCATGCATCAGTAACGAATGCTGCAAACACACAAATCAAGCATATGGCCTTGTCTCAGTGTCTAAGTGGAGTAGTCCTCAGTCAAGTCAAGGAATCTGCTGTCATTCAGGGTGTCATAGTACAGTAAGGCACAGCCATACTCGGATCTCAGTCGAGGGGTTTGGACATGATCAGTTGTTTGTTTCGGGTGGTCAGGATCAGGGGGTCCATATGATTGAAGTCCAGAGAATTTTCTGAGGAGGAGGATAAGGACATTGAACAGGGTGACCATCACTTTCAACACGATAGAGTACAGCTGTGTTGAGTACTACCAGCCAAACAGCACTTAATTGGTGCCTGGTTCCAGTAGATGAGAGCTGGATACAGTGAAATTATTGGTGCTTAAAATGAGAGCAAGTTGCTTCTGTTCCAAGAGGCAAATTTAGCATCTGATTGTTTGATTTCTATTGCCTTTTGATGTTGGTGAATAAATGTTCTGAACCGTCTGTAGGCTTCTCTGTACGTGATGGCCCCACATTGAACAATGATAAGATGCTGGGATATGTGGGCACTGGGGAAAGAGTAGCAGTGTTGCAGATGATTGTAAAAGGCAATGTTGCTAAGAACAAGTGAGCTGTGTGATTTGGTGCTTAAACCGCCATTGCAGTAGCAATGTGCAATTGTGTGAATTGAGGTGTCAGCCATGTCATCTACATACTGTGAGAGGCATTGGCTTATGGCTGCTGTGTGACTATGTTGACAGTGAAGGGCAACTCCAGATGCCAACGCGTGCCTGCATGCAAGGCTGGGCTTCGAAGATGGGTCCAGCACCAGGGCTTCTGGCAGTGCTATTTCCACCTATGGCAAGTGGGAGAATTCAGCTAGCATTAGATTAGGAGGTATGGTGTCTACTTAATGTGGGAAATTTGGGACCTTTGTGCAAGAAAATCCATCAAGTCTTGCAAAGAGAAATCCTCCTGAAACTTGACAAAAATGACACTTAGGTGACTTCTGGTAGGATTCAGCCTCATGTCTCAGTAGTATCCTTTTCAGCAAGATTGAGCAGATCTAGATTTTGTAATTTTATTAGAGGTAGAAACAACACAGGATACAGGAACAGACTGATAGTTTTTGAGATGACTGTGCCAAAAAGATATTACCCCACCACAAAATGTTTCCAGATTAAACTGGTACATTGAACGCTTTAGCGAAGAGCTCAACAAGAAAAGTATGATTCACTAAAGATGATAAAAGAGGACCATGCTACATCTGGCATAAAGACATGCAGCCATCTGCAAAACAGTAAAATTTTACAGAGTTCCTCAAAGTGCAGGGTACAATAGACAGATCTCATACAGTTTTATGAGCTCCTAGAGTCAAAATGTTTGGAATATACCAGTCATGCATCATGAATTGCATCAAACTCTGCATGGCAATGCCCAATTTGCTGAAAGTTGCCATGATATTGGTATCTTTAGGAATTTTGTTTTCAATGTTACTTGAAGTTACCAGACAAATTGAGAAAGGTAAAATAAACACCTCCAGCTTGAACAGATCATGAGATCTACAGCTCAAGCACAACAAAGTTGAAGCTGATGTGGCTTTTTTGTTGCATCCTAGTCCTGTGAAGGGCTGCTGACTCTTAAGCATCTGCCTGGACAGCTGGTCACCACCTTTATACCACTAGCCTGGTAAACTGAGGGACAGGATCAGATGCCTGCCACATGTTGCATCTAGGAAAATGAACAGCAGTTCAGTAGTGCTAAGCCGCTTCAATCCAGCCCCTTTGTACAGGTCCTTGGTTCTGATTGTGGATGCAGCCAGATTCTGAAACTCTGACAGAAAGCCACCTGCATACACACCCACTGACCACCCTCATCGCACCACCGACGTGTAATTTTCTGGAGATTGTAGCATAATTTATAAGCGTGGTATGGGATTTTTGGCAGTGTAAATGTTGGGATGCCTTTTCTATAGTTCAGAGTACTAGTTTTTAGGTTATTTGCTGTGGTAAAAGCCCATGAGAGTAAATCTCTAAAGTAGTGTCCCATGTGGAATGAGATGGTGATGTCATCTCTCTCACTCTTACAGCTGCAGACTATGATAAAAAAAAAGATCAATAACCGAAAAAAGATAGATCCTGCATTGTGCTATATTACATTTAGTTTTGTTGCAGGCTAAACATGCACACAGTGTCCGTGAAAGGGAACTGAAGGATATCAGAGCTGACCCTCTGTGATGCAGGCCAGAGAGTGGATGGGAAGTGTTTTTATGCACTACACAACGTGCTACCTACTCTGTCTGCAATGACCATAAACAGCAGGCTGTGGAAGAGGAAGTGCTGACTGATCTCTGCTCCTAATGTGGCAATGTCTTGTCACCTTAAACATCTTTTTTTCAAAAGAGAACCAATGAAATCTTTAGAGATAGCAGGAACTGCAGATGCTGGAGAATCTGAGATAACAAGGTGTAGAGCTGGATGAACACAGCAGGCCAAGCAGCATCATAGGAGCAGGAAGGCTGACGTTTCGCGCCTAGACCCTTCATCAGAAATGGGGGAGGGGAAGGGGGTTCTGAAATAAATAGGGAGAGAGGGGGGAGGCGGATAGAAGATGGATAGAGGAGAAGATAGGTGGAGAGGAAACAGACAGGTCAAAGAGGCAGGGATACAGCCAGTAAAGGTGAGTGTAGGTGGGGAGCTGGGGGGGGATAGGTCACTGGCCCCAAAATGAAGAACCACCTTCTTTGTTGTTTCTTCCTGCAAGCTCCAAATCTTCACTCATTGTTCATTTTTCTAGCTGCCTGACTCTGTGAATAACTAAGTGACACATCCTCACTATTTAAAACCAACCACAATAAAGATATCTGAGCTGGTGGTGTAAAGGATGATATCAAGGGTGTTGGAGCAGACAAATTTGAATCAGGACTTTTTTGGTCTTGTCCTCATAATCATCATCTACCAGGAATAAATTCACTCCCTCTTATACCTCATCATTTTCATTTGCTACCACATATTTTTTCACTAATCTGCTGTGCTTGCAATAATGACTTGCATAACAGGAAATATTAGCTAAGAAAGAAAAAATGTAATGCTTTGCGGTGGAGATAGTGAAACGTAAGGGCTGCTTCTTTCTAAGGACATCATAGGTGTACATGTAGCTCAGCACTCACTAACCTGAAATTTACACTTTAATCAATATCTCTCACAACATGACTGCACTACATTCCCACCCACTCTGTGGCCTGCATCACAGTGGGTTGGCTCTGGTATCCTTCAGTTCCATTTCACAGACATTGTTTGCATGTTTATCCTGCAACAAAGCCACATGTAAGATAGCATGATGCAGGATCTACCCTTAATTGGTTATTCAGCTTTTATTTCATGATAGTCTGCAGCTCTAGGGAGTTGAGAGAGATGATACCGCCATCTCATTCCGCATAGGACACTACTTTAGACATTTCCTCTTACGGGCTTTTACCACATAAATAAACTAAAAGCTAGTACTCTGAACTGAAGAAGAGGCATCCCACCTTTTAACACTACCAAAAACCCTTTACCATGGTTATACAATATGTCATGCTCTTCACAAAATTACAAGTGTTACAGGAAACAGTCTACAGTCATTATTGTTTCCCCATTTCACTGAGTCATAACTTTAAGTGACCATCAAAGATGTTTCTCAGTTTTTGGAGTGTTTCCAAACCAATTACCAGGAGTAAATCCAGCCCCAGTGATTCTTTCCCCTCTCTCCCAGACATGGCATGATAAATCTCCAGATTCTTCAGATGTAGTGCCAGGGTCAAGGATGTCTTGGAGAGGGTGCAGAATATTCTGAAAGGGGAAAGTGACCAACAGCAGGTTGGTGTGCATGTTGATACCAACAACACAGGTAAGGAAAGGGATGAGGTTCTGCAAAAAGAGGAGAGGAAACTAGTAGACAGTTAAAAAGTAGGTCCTCAAGGGTAGTAATATCTGAACTACCACTGGCGCCACATGCTACTGACAGTAGGAATAGGAGGACAGAGTGGATGAATGCATAGCTGAGGGCTTGGCGCCAGAGGCAAGGATTCAGGTTGTTGGATCATTGGGATCTCCTCAGGGGTAGAAATTACCTGTATAAGAGGGATGGGTTCCACCTGAATTGGAAAGGGATCAATATCCTTGTGGGGAGATTTGCTAGTGCTAATCAAGAGGCTTTAAACTAGTAAAAGTGAGTGGGTGGTGGGAACCAAAGCGATAGTGAGAAAAAAGGCTGAGGATGGTTTAGTAGGCAAGGGAAGCAAGTCAAATAGTCAGAGCAGACAAGAGCGTGGCTTGAAATTAAGGTAAGACTGATAAATTATATTGCATTTACTTCAATGCAAGGGGCCTGACAGTAAGGCAAATTAACTTAGGGCATAAAAACCGAAAGAACTGCGGTTGCTAGAAATCAGAAACAAACGCAGAAATTACTGCAAAAGCTCAGCAGGTCTGGCAGCATCTATGGAGAGAAATCAGAGTTAACGTTTCAGGTCCAGTGACCCTTCCTCAGAATGCAGGGTATAGTTGGAAACATGGGATAGGCTTAGCACAGCTATTACAGAAACGTGACTCAGGATGAACAGGAATGGCAGCTTAATATTCCAGGGTATAGAAGTTTTAGGAAGGATAGAATGGGAGGCAAGGGAGGAAGGATGTGGCATGTTTGGTTAGCGGTGACATTATGGTTGCACTTAGGGAGGATATTCCTGGGAGATTGTTCGTTGAAATTATATGGGTGGAACTGAGAAATAAGGAAGGAATGATAACGTTGTTGGGATTGTATTACAGGTCCCCCAATAGTCAGCAGGAAATGGAGAAGCAAATATGTAAGATCTCAGATATCTGTAAGAATAATAGGCTTGTAATTGTAGAGGATTTTAACTTTCCAAACATAGACTGGGACTGTCATAGTGTTCAGGGCTTGGATGGGAAGGAATTTGTTAAGTCTGTACAAGAATTTTTTTTAAAATATGTGGATGTACCTACTAGAGAAGGAGCAAAACTTGACTTCTGTTGGAAAATAAGACAGGGAAAATTACATTGACATCAATGGGGGAATGCTTGGGATAAGTGATCATAATTCTACTAGTTTTAAAAGTAATGGAAAAGGATAGAACTGATCAAAAAGTTGAAGTTCTGAATTGGAGTAAGGCCAATTTTGACAGTATTAGACAAGAACTGTCAAAAGATGATTGGGGAAACCATTGTCAGGTAAAGGGGCGGTTAGGAAGTGAGAAACCTTTAAAAATGAGATAACAAGAATTCAAAGACAGCATGTTCCTGTTAGTGAGAAGAGCAAGGCTAGTAAGTGTAAGGAGTGCTGGATGACTACGGAAATTGAGGCTCTGGTCAAGAAAAAGAAGGAGGCATATATTAAATATAGACAGCTGGGATCAAGTGGATCCCTACAGGAGTATAAGGGCAATAGCAGTATACTGAAGAAGGAAATCAGGAAGGCAAAAAGGGGATGTTAGATAGCTTTGGCAAATAAAGTTAAGGAGAATCCAAAGAGATTGTTTCAGTACATTAAGTGCAAAAGAGTAAGGATGGAAAGAATAGGGCCCCGTAAAGATCAACATGGCCGTCTATGTGGAACCACAGGAGATGTGTGAGATACTAAGCAAAAATTTTGCATCAGTATTTACTGCAGAGAAGGACATGGAAACTAGGGCACTTCGGGAAATAAATAGTAATGTCTTGAAAAGAGTTCATATTACAGAAGAGGAGGTGCTGGAGATCTTAAAACATGTAGATAATTCCCTGGGATCTGATCAGGTTTTTCCCAGAACTTTGTGGGAAGCTAGGAAAGAGATTGTTGGCCCTCTTGCTGAGATATTTGCATCATTGACAGCCATGGGTGAGATGCAAGGAGACAGGAAGTTGGCAACTGTGATGCCATTATTTAAGAAAGGCTGTAAGGAAAAGCTAAGGAACTATAGACTGGTGAGCCTTTTGTCAGTGATGGGTAAGTTGTTGGAGGGGATTCCAAGGGACAGGATTTACATGCATTTGAAAAGGCAAGGACTGATTAAGAATAGTCAACATGGCTTTGTGCATAGGAAATAGTGCCTCACTAACTTGATTGAGTTTTTTGAAGAGGTGACAAAGAAGATTGATGTAGGTAGAGCAGTAGACTTTATCTATATGGACTTCAGCTAAACATTTGAAAAGGATCCACATGGTAGACTTTAGTAAGGTTAGACCACTTGGGATCTGGGAGAACTAGCCAATTGGATACAAAATTGGCTTGAAGGTAGGAGAAAGAGATTGGTGGTAAAGGGTTGTTTTTCGGATTGGAGACCCGTGACCAGCAGAATGCCACAGGGATCAGTGCTAGGTTTACTGCTTTTTGTCATTTTTCTAAATGATTTGGATGTGAATATAGGAGGCATGGTTAATAAGCTTGCAGATGACACCAAGATAGGCAGTATAGTGGACAGTGAAGAAGATTATCTCAGAGTACAACAGAATCTTGATCAGATGGGCCAATGGGCTGAAGAGTGGCAGATGGAGTTTAATTTAGATAAATGTGTCTTGCATTTTGGTAAGACAAACCAGGGCAGGACTTATACAGTCAATGGTAAGACCCTGGAGAGTGTTGCCGAACAAAAAGACCTAGGGGTGCAGGTGTATTGTTCCTTGAAAGTAGAGTTGCAGGTAGGCAGGGTGGTGGAGAAAGCATTTGGTGCACTTGCCTTCATTGGTCAGAACACTGAGTAAAGGAGTTGGGACATCATGTTATATCTGTACAGGACATTGGTGAGGCCACTTTTAGAATGTTGCTTACAATTCTGATTGCCCTTCTGTAGGAAGGATGTTGTTAAACTTGAGAAGGTACAGAAAAGACTTACAAGAATGTTGCTGGGACTGGACAGTTTGAGTTATTGAGAGAGGCTGAATAGGTTGGGGCTTTTTTCCCTGGAGTGTCAGAGGCTGAGCGTGACCATGCAGAACTTTATAAAATCATGAGGGGCATGAACCTCAAGGTCTTTTTCCTATGGTGGGGGAGTCAAAAACTAGAGGGCATACGTTTGAGGTGAAAGGGGAAAGATTTAAAAAGGACCTAAGGGGCAACTTTTTCATGCAGAGTAGTGCGTGTATGGAACGAGCTCCCAATAGAAGTGATGGAGGCGGGTACAATTCCAATATTTAAAACGCATCTGGTTAGATCTATGAATAGAAAGAATTTATATGGATATGGGTCAAATACTGGCAAATGGGTCTAGGTCAGATTGGAATGTCTGGTCATTGCAGATGAATTGGACTGAAAGGTTCTGTGCTGTATGACTCCATGAGTCTATGTCTGCAGGATACATTTCTCCAAGCAGAGACCATTTTCCCTCCTGCATCCTGCCTCAGTATCTCACAGAGAACTCACAGCTTCATTACTCTGTTGACCATACCTACTATACTCCTTTTTCTCTCTTCCTATATCCTCTCCTTCTATAAAAGCCCTGAGGCTGAAAGTCTATTTACTGTCAGGACAGTTGCCCTTGCCCTTATTTCCTGTTGAAACAACTTTGCACCTTTCTTAGCAAGTCTCTGGACTTAGGCACGTGTGTCACTATGCCATCTGATCTATCACCAGGCAGAGTTATACAACCTCCTACCAATGCCCTTTCCAGGATACTACTCATTTTACCTGGAATTAAAGAGACAGTCCTAAAACATAATCATCTGATATAAGATAACAAGGTGTAGAGCTGGATGAACACAGCAGGCCAAGCAGCATCAGAGGAGCAGGAAGGCTGACGTTTCGGG
>NC_063341.1:28113990-28158627 GCF_021869965.1 Rhincodon typus | reverse complement strand
TGCTCCTCTGATGCTGCTTGGCCTGCTCTACAAAGTTTATTCTCTATTAAGGAGAGGCTGTACACCTGCAATCATACCTGATGGAAAATTACTCTCCAAGATTGGAAGAACGTCTCAACAGGCAATAAAGAGGGTTCCTAATTTTAGTGATGCCACAATAGAGGCTCTGACCAATGAGGTGGACTCCAGATGAAGGCAATATTCCCCAGATAGGAAAATATTCCATGAAACAACAGCATAAAGAAGTCGTTGTCTAGGATATGAATGGCCAAAGTCTGGTTTCATTGACATGAAAGCAATATAGGAAAATTACCTCACATGAGTGGTCATGGTAAGCGAATGTATCTCCAATGTATATTCAAAGTCCACCATAACAAAAACCTTCTGTTCATTGCAACACATCATAATACTCAGACAGCAGCTTTCCCTTGCACTCAGTACTCAAGGCTAGCATTCACATAGAAGGTTGCCAATAACATCAGGAAATAGTAGCTGATCTGAGAGGAGGGCTTCTGGATGACCTAGAGAAGATGGTTTTCACATCATGGGGCTGAAGGCAATACAGCATGTGGCATTTGGCACAATGGTCATTGACCAGGATGATGGTCAGTGACAAACAGTTACATGCCTCTTTTCAGCCTCATATTAAGATGTAGAAGCTGAAGATGGCCTCTACTCTGTCACTCAGACAAACCTACACCTTGGAGTTTGAGACATGGAAGAACTGCTGCCTGTCCAATCACAGTAGCACATGCAGGAAAGTACAGAGCAACTTAGCACAGCATAGAAACATTGAAAATAGGGGCATGAGTATGCCCTTTAGATCTTTTATCATCTGATTTGACACTTACAGCTACCAGTTCAGATTTTGACATTGGATGCTAATAGAGTCGGGATAAACAAACAATGAACATTTTTGGATGAGTAGCCTGCAGCCAGGCCAGGGTAAAAAATGGTTTGTTTGCCAAATCAGCAGAGGGTAAGGTGGCAGGTAAGTACTTGTGCAGAGGACTCAGATGAGGACCCTGATGATACAGCACACAGTAGAATGGTAAGTGGGTATGCACACCAAGATGCTGAGTGTATTGCTTGGTCAGCCAGACAGCTCCTCTCAATGTCAGCAAGCATGGAGGAGTCTAGCTTTAGCTCGACAGAAGACATGGCCATCAACCCCGCCCTCTCAATTGCATCTGTTCCATCTCCCTGCTGTGCTGCAGAGCCAGCGGCACTGCAATATTGCATCACTATATGTTGCAGCCTTTCTGTTAGCAGACCACCTACTCCTCTCCCCTTCTCTACAAACCCATGAGGATAGGGCAGTGTTTTCTGGCAGTTTCCAGAAATTCAAGCAAACAAGTTCAAAAACAAAACACTCCAGAGTACTCCTAGAAACATGTTTCAAAAGAAAAATACTTTAGGCAATAAGACACGTTGTCCTTTGAATAACATGACTGCAAGACCCATATTGCAGCTTTGTGCTTATTTTTTCTTGATGAAATAACGAAATTGTTGCCTGGACTTTTGTGACCCAATTTAGGATCCTGGCTTCACATTATCCACCCCGGGCCTCATCCCGTGACCAACATTATCACATTATCATTCGCTTTAAAGACAGAATCTCCCTTGTCCTCACATATCACTCCACCAACCTCCATATCCAACATATCATTTTCTGCCATTTCCGCCACCTACAATAAACACCACAACCAAAGATATATTTTCCTCCCCACCTCTATCTGGCTTTCATAGGGACCGCTCTCTGCGTGACTCCCTTATCCGCTCCACACTCCCCACTAACCCTACAAACCCCGGTACCTTTCCCTGCAACCGCAGGAAGTGCAACACTTGCCCCTACACCTCCCCCCTCACCTCCATTCAAAGCACAAAACAAACCTTCCACGTCAGACAGGGGTCCATCTGTACATCTGTCAACGTGGTTTATTGTATCTCCTGCTCCTGATGTGGCCTCCTGTACATCGGTGAGACCAAGTGGAGGCTCAGAGACCGTTTTGTAGAGGACCTGCACTCTGTTCACAACAAACAACAACACTTTCGAGTCATAAACGATTTCAACTCCTCCTTCCACTCCCTGGGTGACATGTCCATCCTGGGCCTCCCCCAGTGTCACAATGACACCACCCACAAACTAGAGGAGCAGCACCTCATATTCTGCCTTGGGAGCCTACAGCCCAATGGCCTAAACATGGATTTTACCAGTTTCAAAATCTCCCCACCCCTGGCCTCATCCCATGACCAACCCTCCTTCTCTATCCCCACCTCCTTTACCTGACACAACCTGTCCATCTTCTCTTCCGCCTATCCACCCTCCCACCTCACTGACCACTCCCCACCACTCCCTACCTGCACTCACCTATTACCATCCCACCTACCTTCCCCAGCCCCACCCCTCCTCTCTCTACTTATTTCTGAGCTCCCTTCCCCCTCCCCATTTCTGAAGAAGGGTCCCAACCTGAAACATCAACTTTCCTGCTCCTCTGATGCTTTGTTCCTCCAGCCCCACACTGTGTTATCTCTGACTCCAGCATCTGAAGTTCTTACTATCTCTGATATTATCTGGTCAGGTTGTTTGACATCAGGATAGCACCAATTTAAGGACTTCCCAATACATGCAGGGCACGCACGTGCATGCACTTTTTGTCCTTGCAGGCCACACACAAAGCTTTTGGGAAACATGGAGAGTGGTGCAAAGCCTCAGTAGCCTCGCTACAAGTGTTGCCACATGAGGCAATTTGTCACCCAATGTTCTCAGTTAGTGTTCAAAACAGGTATGAAGAAAGTTCCAGTATCGGCAATAAGTAATTAGTTAAGGAAAACTTTTGTAGGAAAAACCGTGCCACAGGATAACATTATTTGTTTTAAGCACTTAGCATCCAAGCAATTACCATATTCTAGTACAGTTTAATTTCTTTTGACTTGCCATTATTGTGGTAAGCAGCTGTTGTAACCTAGCTGATCAATTCATTTCTCCAGAGGCCTAAGACCCTCATATTATTATCAAGCTATATATGGGTGAAATTTCCCATGCAATTGCACTTAGCAGCTTTCAGATTCAGGCTAAAAAGCAATTACCCAGAGCTAAAAAAAAGGAGCAAATTCTGGCATACATAATTACACTTTGCCAGAATTTCCTTCATCTTTTATGCCCACTTACTGATCCTTACACTTGAATGCTTCTCAGCATATTATAATGGACTGTGGCCACCAGCTCAGATACTAGCACTGTACATACCTTAGAGGTTAATACAGATCACAAGGTTAAAGAGCTAAACACATGTGTATCTTGCAATTATCCTCATTCAAAGCAGGTACAAAATTTAAATCAGAATTCTAGTCCCAGTGAAAATTACATTTTGGAACATCTTTTGTGATTTTTAAGAGTGTTTATTTTGATGTTTATTCTGACTCAGACCTACTTATTCTACATTTTCTGTCTATTTTAATGTATTTTTACAGCTTCGTAATGAGTCATATTAAAAAGTGGAAAGCTTCCATGATTGAATGTTCTTAATCGATGCATGAAACATGCTGAGATGGGTCTATGCATTCCATGCTATTAACAGAACATATATTACCAGGTGGGTCCATTCTACATTTACCTTATGTGTTAAAATGTATCAAAGTCCTTTGTAGTGAATTTCTTTTCGAACTGTTTTTAAGTTATCAGCGATAAAAGCACAGCAAGGTATGGCATCCTGCCTACTATATTTCATGGAATAAGAAGAATGGCATGTTAAAAGGGGCAATACTAGATTCTCCCAATAAACTTGTAAGTAATAATATCTGTTAGATACATAATATAATCAATAAAATGTAGAAATATCACAAACACACAAGGAAAGTCAACATACTTCTTATGTTTGACACCAAATAACATGGCTGTTCTGCATTTGAGTGACTGGAATCTCTCTGTAAACTCTTGACAAGTCCCTTTACGTTTGTTCATTAAAAGTAACTCTAAAATATTTTGTAAGTGGCAAAATGCAGATGTATTTGATTACAATTTCACAAGTGTGATGCTTTTACGTGATACTAGCTGGTTAGCAGATATCTAATATCTTCTAAAGTCCAAACGGCTTCGGTCATAAATAGTTTTACAGAGAGTCCAATAAGTGCCTTATCAAAGATCCAGAATTCTGAAATTTAGTATCAGTTGTCTAGTGACCACCTGACTGCTGTGATATAGTGGGCATAACATCTTGATGGTGACTAAGATCTGGCATGAGCGCCAAAACTGGGCGTCAACCCTGAGCCAGCATATCCCGAGGGAGGGAGATTCCCAGCGTCACCAATTAAGTGGCTTCTGTCATAATTAAAGATGGTAGCAACCTCCACAAGAATTGCCAGTCCAATCTGATGAACAGCAGCTCAGCAGCACCATTGTTACTGGGTTCACTTCTGGGTAAAGGGCATCTCAGTGTCTGCCACAGCCTCGAAAAGGAGTAAGCATTATTGGGGGATGTTCAAGTCAGGCAGGCAGGCTTCAGCGATTAAGGAGGCATTCTGACGAACGGTCATTGACCTGAAAAGTCAAGTCTTGTTTCTCTCATATATACAGCCGAAGCTGCTCAGCTTTTCCAGTCTTTTTTTTCTCTTGATCTTATTTCTGATTCCTTGTAACTGCCGTAGTTGGCTTTTGTGATCGACAGGATGTTCATGCGCACAGGTGGTATTGTTGTCCCTGTGGGAGCTGGGGACGCATTCCTCCTCAGGACCCCACTGTGGACAATGAAGTTCTTCATTCCCCACCCGTGAGTCTGTTGGGAAGTTGCCTGGCCTCATTGGTTGGTCTCCTGATGCACTGGTGGGTGGGACCACCACTAATGCAGGCAAGTGAGAATTGACACTTAATTGGCCACGCAAGTCCCATAATTGGCAGATAGCCAAACTGCCATCTTTGTTTATCATAGGCAGAATGGCATGGTGGTGGGAAGACATTGGGCACACCCTCCTGATGCCTTCCCAAACCAATGTGCCAGTATTTCTACATCTGGCTCTGTCCACAAAGACCTGAAAATTCTAGCCTATTTGTGTATCCGTGTTTTAGTGTTTTGGTGAGAGGCAGGGGTAAAAAATAAATAAATGCATGTAGCAAAAGTATTTTGATTGTGTGGAGGATTTGCATTTCCTCATAGAATGGAATAAGCAGAATAACTTCAATTGTAAATTTAATGAATGCCGAGAATCTATTTGATACATTGTCCTTGAGCAATAAGTTTTAAGATTGACAAGAGAACAGGCTACAAAGGATCTGGTGATGAGTAAAGAACCACTATTAATTAACAATCTGCCAATCAGGAAGCATCTTCAAAATATTAGCCATGTAAATGAATTTGATTTCATGTCTAAGAGGTAGAAGAAACAGTCACAAACTAAGCTTTTAAAGTTGAGTAAGACAACCTTACTCAATAAGTTAACCACATATATTGTGTCAAACTGTTAGTAAGTAAACATACAAACAGTGGAAAATATTCAGAGAAATATTTAATGAAATACAAAAATATACAAACCTTTAAAAGACAAAGGGCTAAACCATATGTATTTCTTGACCAAGGGTAAGTTGTGTCGGGTTTTTGGAGGAATTATCACCATGAAGTCTGGCAAGAATTTGCAATATTTTACCAAACTCAACTCATTAACTACATACATCTCTATGGTGTCACTCTCATCTGATTCTTGACTCATCTTACCACATTCCATTCCCAGACAACTCATCATACAGTATATATCCACTGAAAGTCTGGCATCCCTTCTACCTGCGCCATTTTTAAAAGACTGTTGTGCACCTAGACAAGCACTGCCAGTCCAGATCTGCGCTTAATGCTTTCTGACATTTGTCCCAGACATGGTAGACATGGAGAAACCGGTGTCTCGCCTTGTGGGCTGGGCCCTGGAGCCCTGCTGGATGGAACAGTGCAGATATGAGAAGTCTTCTACCCCAGGATGAGTGGTGGAGGCCACAAGACCAGAGCATACCAGCCAGGTCCAAGATGCCATCTGGGCCAATGCAGACTCAGCCATCTGGAGGAATACCCAGCTGTACAGTATAAGTGCCAATATGTTCTCTCTGATACCTCACATTCACTCTTTTTCTCTGCTAAGAACCCACCTTCCACCAAGGGTCATGTCCTTACACTCTCCCAAATGCCTGCCACATCTTCCATACTCACTCTTACCTACCCCAACTTCCAATATTATTAACCCCTCATGTCCTCTGTGCTGCCTATTCACTCACTCAGAACATCTTCCCAATTGCACGAAAAATATCAGCTGTGCCTCTCTCTTTCTTCCTCTGTAATACCCGCCCCTCTCCCATTCCAGGAGGAGAATGGCCCACTATAGGGCAGGAACAGTCAATACAGGTGGTGGACTGTTCAGCATTCACCTCCTCACCCCTTATGTAGAAAGTATCTTGACTCTGAAGCCCACACTTGACTGACTGATTGCATCCAAACCCCTGTACCAGTTTCTAAGGCCGCTCTTGACTTATTGTGTTAGGAACCCATGATTGAAGACTATCTCTGTTCACTTTACTGACTCCCAACAATTATGGCAAGCTTCCTGGCTTTGTGCCTATGCTAAACAGCTGAGTAAGGCAGAAGTAATATGATCTAGTATCTCTGGCTGAGGGGGACAAAGCACAAAGAAGCAAGACAAGGCAAGGCAAGGTCGCTATGAGCATCCAGGTATACTCAGAATGAATGAGTGATATGACAGCAAACGAATAGCCTGGAAATGCAGCCTAGTCTAGTTCAAAAGCTGAATACATGCCCCTGATCCTAATGTGTCCACGCTGCAGCATTACATTAATAGTTGCTGGTGCAGCACTGAAGTGCAGCAAAATTCTGTAAGTGGATAGGATATGTGCCATGAGGAATCTTAGAGGCTGGTTCATGTTGGATGCTAATATCTCTGAATGTGGGGTTGCATGTGGCTGGTGCCCATGGAACATGCCCTGAGATGTTGGTGTCTTGTGACCAATATGGAAGCAGCACATCAAAGTCACCCGGTATCTGCTCTGACTCCTGTGTCGAGAACCATGATGCTTAGCTTTTCAACGCATTTGGTAAGATGGGAAGCTGAACATTAATGAGATAGGTTGGGCCATTAATAAGCTGTTTAACAAGCTGTAATCCCCCTAACTGGCAACTTGCCTGGCCAAGCAAGAAACCCACTTTGCTACTTAGCAAATGCATTAAAGATGCAGTGAGATGCTCCTGACTTCAAGATAGGCCTCAACAGACTTCTCAGCCAATTGTGGTACAAATCTTGCTACAGACCACATCACTCAGGCTCCTAAAAGACTCCACCCAAAAGCTCTACTTGTGTGGTTAAGCAACCATGGTCAACAAATGAAGTAAGAGAATATAAATCAGAAGAAAAGTCTTATAAAAATGCAAGGAAAAATGGAACTAACTACAAGAATTGCAAAAGAAACTATTAAAATACTTGCAAGCAATACCAAAGCTAAAAGAATAGGTCTTTATAAATATATTAAGAAATTGTAGTAAAAGAAGTTTCAGCTTATTAAAGATAGATTCAGGTAAGACTATAAGGGATCATAAAGAAATGGCTTACTTTAAAATTAAAGACTACGAACCAGTATAAAAAAACTGAAAATTAAGTAAATATGAAGATCAAGTTAAACAACTGGTACTGGAGAAAATCATGGATGGAATTTAATGACATTCCTGGAGGCACAGTTGAAGGTAGAGGTTTATTTAATCAAGTTAGAAGCACAAGGGAGTCCCCACCTGCTTCTGCTTTGATTAAGTTCAGGTCAAGAATGCTTGTGGAGATGGTCTGTCCTCTCTGACACCAACTGAGACCAATTAAAGCATATTTGAGGGTCTAATCCCATTGTTGCTGGATTCAGAAGCCTGAGAAGTGAAATCCCATCAGGTCTGCTTGTAGGCTGCAGATTTAGGTATCTAGCACCGGGATGGAATGGGGCTTATCAACCTTTTGATCTTTCTTCAAATTCCCTGAACCTTCTCCCCCCGTCTTCATTCACCTACAGTCAGGTTCCTCACTGATCCTGAACCTCTTTTGTGCAAATTGTCAACAGTTGCCATCACAGCAGTGACACTGGCTGCAATGATTGACTTGGCAAAGAGCCAACACTGATCATTAATGTGTCTGATTGGTACTTAATACAGTGTGCTGGTATTGTGCAATGAGATAGGATTAATTAACAACCTCATTGTGAAGGTGCTCCAAAGTAGCAGCAATGATAATATGAATGAATTTTATATACAGTTTGAGGGAGACAGCGTGGGTCTGAGACTATGTTTTATAGGAAAATTATATAAGGGCAGTTATGAGGGCATAAAAGCTGGCTAAAGTGAATTGGGAAATTATGTTACAGTACTGGTCAACAGAGATGCCGTTGCAGCCAGTTAAGGAAATACTTCAGAATACTCAGAACTGATACATTCCAATGAATAAGAAAAAAATTCAAGGGACGTAGTCACCATTTGTGGTTAATGAGAAATGTCAAAGAGTGTATCAAATTTAAAGAAAAAGCATATAATTTTATACAGACAGGTGGCAGGTCAGTGGACTAGACAAAACACAAAAAGCAGCAAAGAATGACCAAACAATTATAAAGAGGGAGAAAGTAAGAGTATGAGAAAAACAAGAAATATAAAAACAGATAGTAAGAATGTCTATAAATATAGAAAGAAGAAAAGACTTAAAGTGAGCATTGGTCCTGTAGAAATTCAGACTGAAGAATTAATCATAGCAAATAATAAGGAAAAGGCAGACTAACTGAGCATCAGTCTTCATTACGGAGGATACAGCTAGCAACTCAGAAGTAGTGGTAAATCAAGAAATGGAAGGCAGGGTGGAATACACACAAACAAGTCATACTGAATAAATTGTTTGTTCTGCAAGGTGACGAGTTCCTGGGTTTTGAGGACAGCACATTGGCTCAGTGGTTAGCATTGCTGCCTCACAGTGCCAGGGACCCTGGTTTGACTCCAGCCTTGGGTGACTATGTGGAGTTTGCACGTTGTCCCAGTACTCTGTGAGAGTTTCTGCCAGCTGCTCTGGATTCCTCCCAAAGCTGTGCATGCCTTTTGGATTGACCATGCAAAATTGCCTGTAGTATCCAAGAATGTACAGGATAGATGAATTAGCCATGGTGAATGCAGGGTTACGGGGAAACGGTCAGGGGCTGGGTCTAGATGAGATACCTTTTGGATAGTCAATGCAGACTTGATGGGCCATATGGCCTCTTTCTGCACTGTAGGGATTCTATGACTTCTTCATAGGGACTGAGTCGATGCATTGTTTATAATTTTCCTAAACTCCTTTGATTCAGAGATGGTTTCATTGGATTAAAAGATAGCAAATGTAACTCCTTTATTCAAGAAGGGAGGGAGACAGAAAGCCGAAAACCACAGGCCCGTTAGCTTAGCATCTGTACAGGTCAGAAACTATTACTAAGAAAGCTTTTACAGAGCACTTGGTTAAGTTCAAGATAATCAGGCAGAGTCAACACTTTTTTTATGAAAGGGAAATCTTTAGATAGAATTTTATAGAGGCCTCAACAATGTGGGCTGTGGTAAGAAATGTGGCAGAATCATGCCACATGTCCACTGAGGCCGACCTCACATAGGGAACAATTCTACTGTGTCTTTTAACTAACTTCTAGGTATCAAGGCAAAATTCTTGCTCGACAGGGGTTAACGACCGTATTAACTGAAAATCTCACCCTATTAACATGCAACTTTCTAACTTACAATTCAAACTAGATGACGAGAATTCTCAACATGGAAGTCAGAGAGCGTAGCTGGTGACTTCAGTTCACCATTGGCTGTGAAGAGCCTTCATGTTGTTCACTACACAACAGCACCTCAGGGGCCATTCCATGGACACCAGCAGTATGATGCCCATATCCACAGACATTAGCATCTGACATGTGCCAGCCTCTAAAAGCCCTCGTGGCACACCTCTGATTCACTTACAGCACGCTCTGTATTCAATGCTGCACTTTAGGATGCAACAGCAACTATCACTGCAATGCTTCAGAAAAGACAGTTTGCACTCAGCTACATGCACCCAGCTCATTGACTGGACCAAGCTGCATCTCCATACTGTTCTCTTGTTCTTTTAGCACTCACTCACTTTGACAGCCTATCTGGATGCTCAGATCCTGCTCTGTCTTGCCTTTTTGCACCTTGTTCCTCAACCCAAGATACTAGGCTCACAGTCCTGATGTCTTGCCTAGCTACTTAACACAGATGCAAAGCAAGAAAGCATGCCAAGAGTCCTCAGTCAAGTCAAGGGAGCTAGCTTTTGGTCAGGAGGTCCTGGCACAAAGGGCTCTATAAGGGCAGGGTGAGTAGTTAACGAGGGAAGTTTCGTAAGATGCAGCTAGACCTTGCAAGGAGAAATCCTCCATGAAACTCATCAAAACTGACACTTAGCCAAAACAAGGTAACATCCAGCTCTATAATTGACTAATTTATTGAAGTCCTTTGAGGAGGTAACATGTACGGTGAATAAAGGTGGATGCACTGTACTTAAATTTCCAGAAGGCATTTGATAGGGTGTCACATCAAAGGTTTTGTGGAAAATGAAAACTCATTGTATACAGGGTGACATATAGGCATTAGTAGAGATTGAATGGCTGTCAAGAAGCAGATATTAGGTGTGAATGGGTCTTTTTCAGGCTGGGAATACGCAATGAGTGGCGAGCCACAGGGATCAGTGCTGGCTGAAACAACTGCTAAAACTTAAATAAATAACTTAGATGAAGAGATGAAAGGCAGGCTGCCAAATTTGATGATGACACAAAGGTAGGTAGGTTAGCAAATTGTGAAGAGAACATAAGGAGTTTAAAAAAATTTGATAGGTTAAGTGAGTGAGCAAAAGCATGGCAAATAGAATATAATATGGCAAATGTGAAATTATCCACTTTGGCAAGAAGAATCAAACAGAATCATCTGACCTAAATCATGAAGTCTGGAGAGATCTGAGAAGCAGGGGAGTCTAGGTGTCCTCACGCACGAATTACAAAAGGCTAGAATGCAAGTACTGCAAGTAACAAAGAAAGCTTTGTTACCATTTATCATATAACAAATTTAATATGCAAGTGGGCAGGTTTTGCTTCAGTTATACAGGGCACTGGTGAGACCACATCTAGAGTACTGTGCACCATACTGATCACCTTTTTATAGGAAGGATGTCATGCAGTGGAGGCAGTTCAGACAAGGTTTATTAGTCTATTGCCTGTAGTGGGTGAATTGTCTTATGTTTGGACAGGCTAGAATTGTTCCTTCAAAATTTACAAGAGTAAGAGGCAACTTGATTGAAATGTATAAGATCTAGTGAGATCTTGACAGAATAGATGTAGAGAAGATGTTCCTCTTATGGGAGAACCTAAAACTAGAGATCACTGTTTAAAAATCAGGGTCGCATATTTAAAACAGAGTTTAGGTAAACACAATTTTCTCAGAGGGTCGTGAGTCTTTGGAACACATTTTATAAAAAGGTGGAGGAAGCAGATTGTTGAATATTTTAAAGGCAGAGATGGATAGATTATTGAGAAGCAGGGGAGTGAAAGCCTATTGGGGTACTGTCGAGTCTCTCACTATATTTCCTTTATTTTCCTTGGTTTTTTTTGGTTTGGAACTGTGAGTTGAACTTAAGAGTTGAACTTTGAATAGCAGCTTGTTTTAAAGGACAAAAGAACAATGACAAACATTTGCCACTGGGAACTGGCCTTGAAGATAATGCAACTTAACTACTGTTCTCAGGACAATGCAGCCAAAATCATCACTGAGCTGTTGCTATGCTCAGGGCTGGCAGCTGGTTGGATATTGAATTGGTCAATTAAGGAGGACCAGTGCTAACCAGCCAACTCAAAAAATGTTGATTGGAAAGAGAAAAAACACAGTTCTGATTGTGCTTTGGCAGGAGAGTGAGTTTTGGGAGTTTTGGTGGCTGCTGTTGTGTTTGCTTTCTCTAGTTTTCTATTTATTGGGTGTCTTAAGAAAAGAATCCCAGTCTAAGAAAAAAGTAACAAAAACAGAAATTGTTGGAGAAAGTCAGTAAATCTGGCAGCTCAGTTCTAAACTCCATTCTGAAGAAGGGTTACTGGACTCGAAATTTGTAAGAAATGAGTGGATGCTGCTGGAAGTCCACTGAAGCAGTTGGCATTGACCAATGACTTTGGAATTCAAGAAGATATACAGTTATACTTGCCTACAAACAAACCATTGTCCAAGGATTTCATGAAGGCCTGGTATCCACTGTTTGAAACAGTCTATTGTACTGGCAAATTACAGTTTTTAAATTTCCTTTTAATTCATCCCTAAACTGTGTGAGAGTGGGAATTATGATCCAAAAGCTTAGGCTTTAAATCATAAATATTAATTAGATTACATTGTTGCTTACCTGTGTTCTGAGAAAGTTACATTTTTAATAATAAACAATTAATTTTTGTTGAAGTCATAAACTTGGTGTCCAAGATCCCTTACACGTAAAATCTGGTTAATAACAATTGGGCAATTTTAAGGTTCATTGAATATTTTAATTTCTGTGTGTTACAAATCCATTGATAATGAGGCTGATTTGACTTGGCTCGCTATGCCTGAATTGTAACTGTTGGCAGTCAAGTAGGTTTGAGGTTAGTATCAAATCAGATATGGTCTTATTGAATGACAGAGCAGCTTCAAAGGTCTGAATGGATTACTTCTGCTTCTAATTCATATGTTCATATGATTTCAAGTTCAGGCTCACACCCCTTAAATGAAATATGTTCTCGTAGAACATGAAATCTGACTGCTGAACTGCATGATGTGCGTCTATTTTGGAACTCCTATGGAATTTTATGGCTTTCAATAGAAATGAAAATCAGAATGGCATATTATCTACAGTGCCAGTTTTATGCTGGGCCTTAAATTGAAAATCTACTCTGTCACGTTTCCTTACTTGGAATTTTCAATCTTATAAATTCAAAGATTCTTGTGAAAGTGAATTCAAAACTTAAAAATTATAAATATTTTAAAAATTCAATCCAAAGTTTGGATTTGTCCAGCAACTATCTGCAGAAGAGCTAATTGGTAACCTCATCACAGAATACTGCTTCAAACAAATACTTACTTTGAAACATTAAGTTCATATTTATAGCAGGATTGAATTATTCAGGTAAGTACCACAGCTCCTTTATATACAAAAACTAATAAATAAATATTGTCATTAATTAGTCCGGGTGACATATGTTTAAATTAAAGCTGTTAGCCTTCTTTTTACTTGTGGGAGTATAAAATTTTATTTTGAATGCATCACATATATCTGCCCCCATCTAAGGTCTTACAAGACGTCAGAATCCAGAGCGGGAAAAAAAAATTTAAAATCTAGCACTTGGAAATGAAGGTTCCGTTCATACTGGGCCTTCTATTTTAAAATAAATAAGACATGTCAGAACATGTCACATGCCAATCATAAGTTTTACTGTTTTTTTTTCCTTTTGGGTGACCCTTCCCGCCAGCCAGAAAGTTGTGGGGAGAGGGCATGGGGAAGGTCATCGCTGTTTTACCTGGTATCCACTGCTGAACTTTACTTTTCAAACAATTAGATTCTCATGGTCATAGCTTCTGCCTCTCTGAATCAGGATATTTCACCTCCAAGGGCTGTAGCTGTGGCTGTAGTTCCAGCATCACCACTGGGGAAGGTGGCTATTAGTAGGACTGCAATAGGTCCCAGACTGGCAATCATTGATGAGGCCAGGAGTAAAAGCAGATTCAGGAATTGCTGGGACATGATTGGCTCTGTCAATCATGAGGGAGGAAGGTGGAAGGAAGGGTGACAGCTGGGAGCATCTTACATCAACATTTGCTGTATGGGATCCTGATCAGGAGGGAAATCTCCTGAGGCTGCAGGAAGGACAGCAGCCTTATGGGTGGACTTCTCAAGTTACAAGGTCCCCATCTGCCACTGGTTAAATACCACCTGCCAACGACCCAGCCATTGGTAAAGTACTAGTGAAAGTAAGAAGCCAGCAGACACAGCAAATACAACTCCCCCTGCCCCCATTCCTACCAATTATCTGATCTTATGTCCATCAACTCCCAACCCAATCTCGTGTGGAGGAGACAGGCTGTGTAAAGTTCTACCCTTTAATTTCAGTGTCTTTACTGCATACTGTTTAGATACATTGTAAATGGTTAGAACCAATTAAATGATACGTTGATACGTACATAGGAATGGAAAATACCTTATTGGTTGTTTACAGGAAACAGTTCAGCTAAGGTTCCAAGGTGAAGCTCAGCTTGATAATGCCATGGTACCATCAATGAGTCACCAAACTGCTGCTGAAAACAACAGGCTTTATTTTTCAGTAGGATTCATTTTAAAAGAACAGGTTTTTTTTTATCTGTAATAACATAGATCTTCAAATAAATAACTTTGGTTTGACGCCATCTCCTCACCACTGCCAAAATTCATAAAATCGAAATGATGTAGTCAGGACACTAAAGCCTTACACTAAATTTGAAATCAGCACCATAGTGTACATGCTTTCTTTGGTGTCAACTTCTTCCTCTTAATAACAAGTGTTGCGTTAAATGCAGGGTTTGCATAGAGCAGCTAAATGTGGTACTAGGCATGTCTGAAATGTTCAAATCAAAACTTATTCTGCAAACTTCTCTTCTATCATGTTCTTCCCAAGGACATTTTGTGACACCTTCCTGCATAATTTTTCCCTCTGCTACTATCTTCAGACTTAGCAATACTTTATTGTTGATTTATATTATCATCTATTTCACTGCTTTAAATTTGGTAATCTCTTGCTGTCTGGGTATTCCACATATTTATTGCCTTTTAAAAGTTTGACTTTTAATATATCCTGTAAAATAACATTTTGACCTTTCTTACAGCTGTTTATATAAAACTCGATCAACTGAAAACAAAATTCTCTCAGGTTTTCTTCCAGGTATATCACACCATTCAAACAAATCCTTCAGCAAGGTAGCATATCTCCCTTCTAAGGCCTTAAAGTATGACTAAAGGATAATAATACCAAATATTCAATATGTTACTTACTGAGAAACCCCTTCCGCTACTTCAAATTTGAACTTTGATTTGACCCATTTGGCATTCTTCTATAAATAATTTAATATACCCTCTGCCCCCTCCATCATATTCTAACAAGTGAGAGGCAAATGTGATCGTAATTGGTCTGCCCTGACGTGTAGATGATTAGTTGAACACATATCTTTCATTCATAGTCAGTTGTCCCAAATACTATTGTTTCTTTTAAAATAAAGCAGGAATTAACATCCGGGGTGCCTTTAGGACCTACGGGTGATCTTTCAATCGAAGACAAGACTTTTTGGAGACAAGCTGCCGCATGTAACCTCCTAGAGAGCGAGAAATTCTGCATAGGAGCAAATAGCCAAGGGCTGCAGCAAAACCCTTGAACCGCTGCCGAAAATCAGAGTTTGGAAATACGAACCACTAGGATCATGGTCATCATTCCAGTGACCATCAAACACTGGATGGAGACAGCGTCCAATCGCAGGAAAGATACAGGCGATTCATACCAAATTTTCCAGCTGCCCTGCCGCTCCATATTTGAATTGAATGCGCTTACCTTCCTGGGGTGCTGCATTTCCAAGTTTCATCCTGTTCCCAACCCCAATCCATTCCCCGGGCTGTCTGCGTGGAACGGTTTCTGGCGACATCCAGAGAGTTGGAGGTGCGTTAATCCATCGGCTAGGTAAGCTGCAGGGTGAGATGAGGAGGATGCATGGCTGCACTGTGTGTGTGTGAGAGAGAGTGTGTGCAGCTGTCAAGGCGGCTGATGAGAGAGGGGGAGCGCGCACGCACGCTCTCACACACACGCGGAGCTCTTGCTCATACCGCCTGCACGCTGTCAGCCTCCTGTTCCTCTTATTGATGCTGCCAGCTCCAAAGGGATGGCATTGTCAGGTAGGCTCTGAAATATCATTGTCCCAGTGGACGTCACTCCAAACCTTGGGACAAAAATAAATTTCCGGGACTGAAGGATTGCCAGGCTGAAGAAAGACAGCTTCATTTTTAAAAGTCCCTCAATAGGACACATTACATCTAGAAGAACATTAATCGTTGCGGAAGATCTGATGCTCACACAGGCCCTTTTTCCTTTCCATTTGACCTGTAAACTTTGTGACGGTGCTTATTTAAAGGAATTCTGATATCTGACGTTGTTAAGCGAAAGGAACAAGTATACCCTTTGGTACTGCCATGAATAAATTATGTCGCATTCGCAGTGCTGGTTGGCACAAGCATTTGAACACCTTTGTCAAAAACAATAACAGAAAATGCTGGAAAACACTAAGACTGTGCAGAGGGAACGAGCATTATTTCATTAGAAAGAGAAGACTGCTAGTGGCTTACTCCAAGGGTTATCACGCCTCAGGCGAATTCTTCATGGTAACCTCAGTCAGTGAGAATTGAACCCATGCTATTGGTGTTAGGTCGTGTTGCAAACCAGATGTTTAGCCAACTGAACTAACTCACAGCCCCCACCACACACACACACCCCATGCTTTGGGTGGAGACTATTTGCCAAAAAGAAATTACAAACCCTAAAAGCAGAGCATATTGAGCACGAATTGGCAAGACAATTCAGTGAAGTATTATGTTCAGTTTTGGGCACCTAACTTTAGGAAGGATATATCGGTTTTGGAAGGAGCACAGTTGAGATTCACCAATATAATATTAGAGTTTAGAGGTTAAATTATGAGGACAGTTTGCATGAATCTGGTTGAAGTTCCACATGTTCAGAAGATTGAACTGACAGAGCTGTTTATGTGTTAAAGGAATTTGATTTGGTAGCTTCAGAGAAACTGTAGCTTTGATGGGTAAGTCAAGAATAATGGGACATGATCTTAAAATTACAGCTACACCATTCAGCTCACAAAGAGTCATAGAAATCTGGCATTATATCTCGCAAATTCTGGAACAGTTGGAACTATCAAACTACGATCACTACATATTTGTTAGAAAATATTATTGAAGGAAATTGAGTTATGAGAGGTAAATGGATTGGAGGCATAGTTTAAATTATCCAACTAAATAGTGGGACAGATTCAGGGGGCTGAATGACTTACTCCTGTGCCTATATTCTGAAATAATGGGGGAACCAACTACAAGTCAGAGCAAGGTTTGTGGCAGTTTTATGGGAAGAAAGAGGTTTCAAACTTGTTACACATTTAAAAATGTCAACAAAATTTGAAAATATAACACTGTTGAACATTTATTACTGTTGGCATTACTGAATTGTTAACTACTGCTAACAATATCTGAGCATTCTCCTGGACATCTCTATGCTGTAAAGTGGACTTTCAAAGTCTGTTTTCACTTCCTTATTTATGATTTGGAGGATCAACTGTTAACATTTTGCCTCCCAGGGGAATAATTGTATAAATAACAATATGTAATAATATAAACAGAAATAATTATTCGTAATTGTACAACTCATCAGTTGGTGAAGAGACCTTATCAAAATAGGATTAGATATAAGATGAGTAGAATATGGTTACTGATTTTCTGGATCACTGTCCAATAAAGTACATTATAGATGTTATTGACTAACAGGAAGATGGAATGGTACCTTTGTATCACATTCACAGCATAGGCAACTATAAAAGGTTATATTCCAGATAGCAGTTGGTGAAAGAAAAAAACAAAGCCTATCTTTATTTGGAACAAATTTATTTGCAATATGAAATATCACAGGTATAAAGTTCCTGACTCCACTCTACCATTGTGTCTGTAAATACCTCTTTACATTTGGTTGAGCTCCATCATACAATGCAATACCAGTGAACTACTGGCCAGCTTTCATTGGGGAGGGCTCCTGCTTATGAATATTCATCTGTGTGTGTGTATGTGTGTCAGGTATGTCAGCTATAGGTTTACTGTGGTCCATTCATGGCCAGAGTAAGATTACATTACATTACAGTAATATAATTTCCTTGGCTGAATTCAACCACTGTATCTCCACGTGTTAAAAGCATTATGATATGGTTTTGCTTTATCTCCTGCTGATAGTCATTTTGTTTTTATTGTAGGATTTTGATGGCCATGGTAAAAATGAACGCTATGAACACTACTCCTTGGGTAGAGTGAATTCTATTGCAATCTTTTCTACAATAAATAATATTTTAGGATCTTTATTCATTAAATTTGTGCTTTGGCCCTTGCTTCCATCATATTTTCAACTTACTGGAGATACACTGTATGTGAATGTGTCACCTTCTCACACCAAGTGGGAAACTTGCACCTTATTCATAAAATTCTGTGATTGCAAATTCACTGCTTTTCCGTTTTTATTGAAACCACTCGTGCTACTAAAATGCCTTTTCAGTCTATCACTGTATTGTATTACTTAGCTCGAGGCTGAGTTGGGTTGTCTGCATTTATTTATAATGAAGGGTATGCTTCTTTATTCTGTTACTTAAATCTGTAATGCTAATTCAGAGCACAAATGTATTACTGACACATACACTCGTGCAACATCTAATCAAAATCCCTGATGATTACAAGGTGCTACCACACCCAGTCACCTTCCTGTACAGGCTTGTCACTAACTTTATTAAGTATTGACTTGGCAGGTTTAATTTTGAAGCATAGTACTGCGACGAACATGGATTTGCAACTAACTGTCGATAACTCATGACCAGAGCCCCCTTCATGATTAGTAACACAGTGTTTTGTAATATGTCTTAAAGGGAAAGTCAGTTTTCAATAGAATAATCATTCAAGATTGTAAGTGTGACTAGACGTAGACCTGCCTGGTCTCACAGATCTATTATCCTTACCATCTTCCACAGTATATCCTAATGTAAAAATAAAAGTGTTACATGGTCTCCTATTTCTGATATCCCAGTGATATGAATACTGTAGTGCTATTTTTTTAAAATGTTTACACAGCCAAACTTCGGCATGTGCACTTCAAAAAATTAATGTATCATGTGGAGCTAATTAAGATAGTTTGCCAAATAAAAGACTGCAGATAAGTATACATTATAATCATAACTTTAAGCTGTCAGTTAGCCAGAGGAGGTTTTGATCGCTATAGGCTGTGTTTAGGCTGTAGATTGAAAGTAAACAAGTGCTGCGCATTCCAAGTCAGTGATCCAGTTTCATTCGGAGGCTGTTTTTAAAATCTGGGATATTTTTGGAATTAAGATGCAGTTTGAGGCAGTTTTATTATGTTTTTTTCCATACAAATTTTACAAATGATAAAAATTGGTTGTTATGAAATAGGAAGGAAAAACTTGTGTCTGCATGCTTTAGCTAATTTATGTGAATTCCTCAGATTGTTATTTTAACAATCACTAACCTTACTAAATGGCAATCAGGCCAAATTCTTGCACTTCATCTATAAATGCTTCCATTTGCAACCTCAACAACCTTCTCCAGTACTCTTCAACTCCAACTAAATGAGCATTCTCTTTCCCTTCCACCCTTCACTCCAGTGTGAGAGGCACAGGCTTCAGTTATCACAATCTGAAACAGGAACTCACTTCACAATGCCTTGACGCTACTTTGAAAAGCCACCTGAAAATCCGACTGTTCAAGGAGACTTCCTGGACCCCAAGTCCCAAGCTCCAAGTTAGCAGCTAATTCTTATTTGTAAAGACTCTGGGAAATTGCCCTATTAAATATTTTCCATAAGTCCAAGATGTTATTCGGCTCAATATCACACTAGGGATAAATTCAACAACTGACGCAACCTTATGGACACCAAAGTACAATCCTCAACATGAACAGTAGTTATCATTCTTAGTACATTAAAACTGAATTTATTAAATAGCATAATGGAAAATTATGTTGCTAGATAAATGCATAGATCTTAAGTGAAACTTTACCTGAATGCTTTAGCACTCTTACGAAATTCAACTGGATTGTTATGGCATCAAAGGGAAGTGACCAATTTGATATTGCCCACATTATGCATTGTTACAAGTTGAAACTATAGGTAGTGCATGTAATTGTCCATTCACTATTTTTCCTTAAGCATTTTTCAACGACTTTCATTCAAATATGTGAACAGTCAAAATCCAAATTTAAACAAAGAAATATGATGTTTTCCCTTGAATAACAAGCAGATAGATACGGTCATTGCCAATGTTCAAGTCTCATTGCAACATACAGGTTGGAACAGATACAAAAGTTTGTTTAACAAGGTGTGGCTCCATATCATGTAACAGAATTACAATCTGCAGTTAAATACAGCCTGCTGCATAGTTTGTGTCTCTAAAGTCTATTCAAGCCCTGAATGCAATGTCAACATAGCTGTTTCAGTAGTTTCCCCATTTTAAAAATAATCTTGTGCGGAGAACAAACTCCACATAACCATCATTAGTGCATGTACTCAAGAAGAAGGCAGAAGGAATTTTACTCAGAGCCATGAACATAGGAGATTCTCCCACTGTAGTTGCGACACCAGACTATCGTTATTCCTGACTTGGTAACAGGCTATCTAATCCTGCAGTAGTGCTGGATCCAATAACAAGTTATGGCAGGCCTTTCCCCTTCCAGTAAGGTAGTTTAGACATTCTTTTCCAGATTGACATTATTGAATTTTGGTTGTACCCAAGAGTTGCTCCCAAGGAAGTTGCAGACTGTGACAATCCACCACTTCGTTGAATTTGTCCCCATGAAGTATTTTTGTCAGTGTATTCACAGTATTTTCAGAAAATTTGTGGCTACAAAGTTACAAAAAAGACCTAAAGTATTTGTAACAAAAACAAAGATTATGTAAATAGCAAAACGTTATTTCAGGTAAAAAAGAATCTTCCGCTGCTGCAACAATAAAACAGAAGCCAGAGCACTTGTAAAAATTATAAAAGTTGCAAATAGCACTAAAGCTGAGATAATTAATATTATGAATGATTACTTGTTCATTCACAAGTGAAATACAGGCTATATTCCTTAACAAGCAGAGATAGCAAATGTAAACCTACACACTGCAAATACAGACAGATGAGGTGAAAGCCACAGTCAAACCAAATAAGCTCAAAAAATAGTCAGTTGCTACCTAATCAGAGTGCTGAAGGAAACAAGGAAGCAAATTTGTGAAATATTAGTTGAATTTGAGGGTAGTAATATAGATTCAGAAGAGAAATATCTTGCCTGTCTAACTAACTTTCTTGACGACTTGAAGAAGTAACATCCCAAGTAGGACCATGTAACTAAATTTCTGAAAGGCATTTGTCAGGATCATTCATAAATTGCTAATTGCAATTCTATCCTGAAGAATACAAGACAAAATCGGCAGAGTCTCTATTTTTTAGCAATACTCAAGTTCTGTACTATCAAAAACTTTAAAGTTACTTCACCATGTTCATCATATTAAGGGATTGCACTGCATTGGCTGAAAAATGCATTTTCTTTACATTACTCAGCATTTGGATGGGTGTCGGATTTGGATTTTTCACCCATAAACTCATTAATTCCCCTTGTACTTTCAAGCTATGATTGCCAATCAGATTAAAAACATTAAAAAAACAGAAGATTTATGACCAGAAGCATCCTTTATATTGGTTGGCAGATTTTCATTCAAACCTCTTTCTCAAATGTAGTGACATTACTGGCCCAAATTTCTTTTGAAATTTCCTTTGAGAATAGTCTATTATTGTGTTGCAACATGCTTCACTGAGGAAAGGTGAGGCTCCAGTTTTAGATCAGTTCTCCAAAGGTAGCTTTCTTCACCCAACCATTAGACAGAGACACTAAATAACTGGCAGTGTCTCCTCTTTTTTGAGCATTAAAAATCACATTACACCTGATCCCAATTGCAAACTTTTTTGCAAAGACCTGAAATTAGATCATGTGATAATCTATTCAGATAGGGACTGGTGCTTGATGCAGAAAAATCAATAGTGGGGACAAATGAATAAAATCAGAGAAAGTGGAGTCAGGTAACAAATAGCAAAATGGATAGCTAGCTTGTTGGAAGACAGAAAGCAGAGAGAAGTGGCAAAGGATATCTATTAAAAGTGGCAGAGAGTATAAAATGGAATCTTACTGTAACCAACACTGGATTGTAACCAACACTGGTATTGTTGACAAGTTATGCATATGGTTTAGACTTTGGAATCTAAAGCAGAATTTCTAGCTTTGTAGATGACATTCAATTGCAGGAAATCACAAAAAGACATTGTGGTAAATGTTCACAGTGTTTCATTATTTGGGAAGTCTAGGTTCTAAAGTAGAAGAACCATGTGTAGCTTTAGCTTGATTTTGAATTTTATATTATGTCGATGAAGAAGGGAAGGAGTGATTTCAGTTTTCAGTTTTATGCGTGGTATAGGGTTTCTGGAAATTTGTTTACACGTGTTGGATTGAGGCCTTTTAAAAACCTTTGAGGTGAACAATTCAATGCTTTAACAGAAAGTATATAAGACAGAAAATATGGGACTGATGCTAGCAACAAGGTGTCTTATGACACAGGAGCACAGAGACAGAAACAGATTCCCTTCAGAAAGAGAGAGCCATCCAGAATGGAAGTGAGTGTGTAGATTCCTTTCAGAGAGTGCGCAGGTTTCTGTCAGAAAGAAAATTAAGATTCAATCTTCAGAAAAAAGAATCTCAATGGAGTAGAACAGCAAAGGAATCTGGGACTAAAAGTAGTTATGCAGGTTAAAATGGCTATTAACAAAAAAGTGCAGATCACACTCTAGGCTTTATTTCAAGAGAGAAAAGTTATGCTAAACCTATATGGAACCTTGATACAAAAGCAAAATAATGTGAAGTCTGAAATAGAACATAGAAGAGTACAACATAGGAACAGGCCCTTCGGCCCACCATGTCTGTACACTCCATAGTGCCATTCTAGACTAATCCCATCTTGCCTGCGTATGGTCACTATACCCCTGTACCCTGCCCGGTCGTGTGTCTGTCAAAATGCCTCTTAAACATTGCTATCGTGTCTGGTTGTATCACCTCCCCTGAAAGCAAGTTTCAGGCACCTACCACCTTTGTGTAAAAATCTTACACTCTGCATCTCCTTTAAACTTGCCCTCTCTCACCTTAAATCTATGCCCTTCATATTTGACATTTCCATCATGGGCATTTCCACCTTATCCATGCCTTCCATAATTTTATATACTTCTGTCAAGTTGCCCCTCAGCCTACAACACTCTAGCAAAAAAAACCCTAAGGTTGTCCAACCCATGGAAGCTAATACACTCCAATCCAGACAACATTCTGGTAAACCTCTTTTGCACCCTCTCCAAAGACTCCACATCCTTCATATTATAAGGCAACCTGAATAGCACACAATATTCCAAATGTGGTGTAGCCAAAATCTTATACAGCTGCAATATTACTTGCCAGCTTTTGTAATCAATGCCCTGTCCGATGAAAGCAAACATGTCGTATACCTTCTTCTGCCCCGAGTGTAACAGAGCCCACAGTAGCCGCATTGGTCTGTACAGCCACCTACAGATTCACCCTGAGAGCGGAAGAGAATCATTCTCATCTGCAAGGGTCTACAAGTGATGTCTTCTTTAGCACCTTATCCACTTGTGTTGCCATGTTCAGGACTTGCACCCCAAGATCTCTCTGTATCTATTTATGGTATCAACGAGAAAAGTCACTTCATAGCACAATCCTGTGTAAACATAAACACAAGACTGAAGAAACTCTTCAAAGATCAGATTATTACAATGTAAGATGTTAATAAAACAAGTTGTCACTCCTATAAAAACACCAATGCTGGAAGTACTCAGCATCTGTAGAGAGAATCAAAATTAACAGACTGAATTTGACCAGGAACTGGCTAAGTGTCAATTTTTTTTAATTCTAGGGAGGGTTTTTTTTCATGTACACTAGTGGGATTTCTCATGCTATTTTTCCACCCCACTCATCGGATCTTCCCACTCACTAGAGGCAGAAGTACACACCACAGCTGGGACTGCTTGGGATTCCTGGTATCTTTTTCGTATTTAAAACACAGTTGTGCACAAGGTTAAGCATTGTCAATCCGGAGCTGCCCTGCACATTTCCTTGGTCTGCAGACAAAAGTAATTTGACACCTCAATTTTTTGGCAAGGACATGGAGGTGCTGTTGGACAGCAGGGGAGACCATGAGATCAGACCCTCCAAGTCTGGAATGCAGTTGCCTCCCAGTTCAGTGCAGTGTCAATAGTCCAGAAGAACGAATAGTGTTATGGACCAGACCAAAACCCCTGCAAATATATCAAGGAGATAGCAAATACCCTAACTTTTGTCTTATTTAAAGGTAATTGTAAGGTTCTGTGTTCCAGATGCACTTGCCTTTAAGCAAAACAAATTTATTTTTGCCTCCGATTAAAATACAAACAATTTCAAGACTTCATCTTTAAGAGAGTAACATTCTGGGATACACTGCGATTCTTCTACTATGTGTGCTTTTTAATGCAACTGCTTTATTTTTTCATCTTTTTGTTGTAATTCAACTAACCTCTCTGAATTAAAAATATCCACTTTGTCCTCCACCTGTTCTTGATTTTTTTCTCAACCATTCAATCAAACAAAGTTTCTGATAATTGTACTTCAACTTCCTTATGTTTATTCCTTGATTTCTCCTCCTGTTTTAACCTGTGGCTTTGTGACCTTGTTACCACACAATCAGGAAAAATCCCAGGGTATATTCCTGTAACATCTCAGTTGCGAAATTTTCCACTGGCTTTTCAATCACAGTAGGCATCACTCCCAGCTTTGATTCAGCAATGTCATTCCCAAGGAGAAACTGCACCTCCAGAACAGAGAATTTCTCTATCATTCCTACCATCACTTCACCACTTTTCACCGGACTATCCAACCTCATCTTATGCAATGGAACACATCTCTTCTCACTGTGAATTCCACATATTACCACCTTTTCTGGCAATACTCCTTCCAAAAGTACAAACCTTTTCATCTCTCACCATTAAAGCTTGACTTGCTCCTGTATCTCTTAACATTTTTATTTCTTTACCTACTCCTCCTGGTAGACAAAAACAAGCCTTGACAAAAACAAGCCTTACCAAAAACAGGTAATTTTTTAAAAGAGATCCGATACTTTATTGTTAACCAATCCCTGACCAGGCTATACATTCTATTGCAACACTTAGCTTCTGCTGAGATCTCCCCTAACCACTTTAACAAACCCCACAGGCTTATCCAGTATTACCACATCTATCTTCCCAGTGCTTTTCTTAAACCATCTAAAGTGCGACTTCAGGTGGCCCACTTTATTACAGTGAAAACACCTGAGGGTTTTTACTTTTCTTCCCCTCTCATGGATTGTCTTTTTAACCTGAGGTAAGCTATCTTTACTATCTTCAATGGGATCTCGTTTTCCCTTACTATCTGAGGATTTCTCTTTTCTGGAAATTTCCATCCCTGACAAATTGAAACTGATGTTGGAAGCCAAATTTTGACTGATGAACTAACTCATAATCAACTGCCATTTCTGCTGCGAATCCTGTAGTTTTAACTCGCTGCTCTTCTACATGAGTTCTCACTACTTCAGGAAGTGAATTTTTGAACTCCCCCAAAACAACAGTCTCTCTAAGAGTGTCACATGTCCAATGTTGTTTTCAATGCCATTATTCACCTATGAAAATTACCTTGTTTGATCCTTTCAAATTCTATGTACATTTGACCAGGTTCCCCCTTAAATTCCTAAAACGCTGTCTGTAGGCTTCTGGCACTAGTTTATATGCACTTAAGGTGGCTTTTTTCACCTCATCATATTCCCCAGATACCACCTCTGAAAGTGATGCAAATACCTCACTCGCTCTGCTTTTAATCATAATTCAAACTGTTTCATTTCCTTTTCATATCCAAGCTGTTTTATTATTTTGCTTTTTTGTTCCACTGCAATTATTTCTGTCTTTTACTTTTACCTCTTTTTTTGTTCTGCCAGGGTTATTCTTCCTTTTTCTTTTTCCCTTATCATTGCCTTTAATTCAAGCTGCTTCATTTGCAATTGAAATTTAGCCATTTCCGATGATTCTGAAAACATTCTAGGCAATTGTAAATGCAGAGCTATTGTTGCAATTATTTCCCCTTTCTGCACAGACACACACAACACCAACTTCAACTTGTTTGCCAATTTCAAAACGTTTGCCTTGCTCACTTTTTGTAAACTACCTTAAGTGACTTCTTCCACCCCCAGGAAACTCTTAGTGACTGAAAGAGCCATTACAAGGCACACCGTGTTTAAACCAACCGAATGCAACATCCAAATAAAACACCAGCTCTCACCACTCACTGCCTTTGAGTCCAATAACCCCAAATGTAACCTGGAATTAGAGGTTTAAAACCTAAGAGCACCCAATTTGTTATGGACCATACCAACTGCCACCCTGCCCGCCCCCCCACCCCGGCAAATATATCTAGGAGATAGCCTGGATCTCTTAACTTATCTAAAAGCAAGTATAAGGTGCTGTGTTCCAGATGTAATTCGATTGGTTACACTTCTCGGCTTTAAGCAAAACACACTTTATTCTTACTGCCAGTTAAAATACAAACAAAAGAAAGAACAATTGGTGTAACTTTATTGGAAAACTCAACAGAATAATAGATTATTTAAATACTAAACAGCAACTGTTTTGATATAGTAACATCCCATAAACACACAGTAGAAAATGGCAAATTCAGTAAAATAGATTGTCTCACATTTGCAATATTTCTCCAGTCCAGGAAGAAAGAATATCAAGAGAAAATTCTGGCAGAGATAGAGAAACAGATTCAACAGCCAATTTCATAACCCCAACAACTGCTGAAAGCTGAACTAAAACCCTGGTTCTGTGGGAGCCTGACACCACCCATTCATGTTGCTTCTTTTGTTCCAACTTACAGAAAAACCCCAAGGTTCACAAGCTGTTTACGTTATTGTATTGGAGGAGACAGCTTGCCAGCTATGGATCAAAAACCACTCTTCAAAGAAAAAAACCAGGACACAATACACTTTTTAAAGTCTTGGTTTTGTCACAGGAGCAATTCCACAAGAAGATCAGTGAGCTCCTGCACTCCACCAGAGTAAGTGTCACCATATTCTCCTTGCTACCTCACACTAAAGCTATCTCTGCTACAGCCACCCAACTCCTACCAAGGCTAATGGTTTACCACTCGCAGTAGTGCATACAACATCTCTTCTTGCTCACTCTCACCCACCCCACAATCCCCTCCAAACTACTAGCCTGTATGCCCTCTGCACTGCCTACTCACTCACTTGAGAAATCTCACCACATTTTCCCCATGTGCACCACTGCTGACAGCAGTGCCAGGCACTTTTATTGCTTTCAATCCCTTTCTTTGACTCATTCCAGGAGAAATTGGCCCATAATATTGCAGAGAGAGCCAAGACAAGTGGTAGTGTGCCCAACATTGGTCTTCTCTAACCATACAAGGAGAAGATCATTGCTCTAGCTGGTGAGAACCCCAACTGTTCATGTGACGACGCTGAAACCTCCATGTCCTGGCAACCAAGTAAGAATTATTGTCCATTGCTGTGGTAATCTCCCAGTACCACCACTGTGAATGTACTCTTAACATGCCCAAACATCTACCCATTGTTTCAAATCATTCGTTTGTCTCATGCAGGGCACCACAGTCTTCCTCATCCATCTCTGAGGAAGAAGCCACAGTTCCCTCAAAGAATACACTGGCAAGGCTGCCTCCTGCACCTCCACCAGTTCAGATACCGAGACGTAAATTAAATAAGACATGGGAGTATATCTTCATAAGCACATTACCGCTGTATCTCCGCAGCTGGTTGAGAAAGAAATGTCCCAGTCACTGGCACTCAGAGGAATTTGTAGGGCTAGATACCTGCTCAGCTGTATGCAGGAGAAAATCCCATGGTATTGGCAGTTAGCAACTTCAGACAAATGCACAAGCAAAACAGAAGGAGTGGGCAGATTTGTGGGAAGCACATGGTAAACTGATGCAATGTTTGGTCTACCGTTGTTGTTTGTACCTCGCTGCCTCTGGCATGTGAGAACCTGGCAGCCTTTATGGACAGGTTGTCTGCCCTACTTTAGAGCAAGTTACCTCTACCAGGACTGCAGCTAAACATAGTGGGAGGGAAAGGAAGAAAAACAGCTTCTGAAGGTACTTATGTGGCATGAGTGTAACTTCAATGTAAGTCCATTCTCACCTTTGTAAATATAAGTTCACTGTTCATCAAAAAGTAAGCAAAATGAGAGGATACCAATGCAACTATCAGCAATAATGGCGATGATGAATCTGTTTTCCAAAACAAAAGCCACATTGTTTTTAGCTTGAGAGATCTCGATTCATGTAAAGAGCAGTTTATTTCTGATGTCACAATTATGTTGAAAATGTCCTTCCAATTCCAGCCAGTTTAATCCATGGCTTTTCATTGGGGAAATATTAACTGTTACGGTTGATCTGTGCATTTGAGAAAAAAATACATTAGGGTAATGATCTTATCAACATTCTCAGAAACATCCCAAAGCACTTTGTATAGACCAAATCACTTTGAAGCATGTTTGATGCCGTTACATGAGAAAATTGCTGATGAATTTATCACAGTACAGTATCCATAAACACCACTGTGTTGAATGACTAGAATGCTGGCCAAGATGTTGGAAGTATTCCCTGTTCTTGTGTAAATAGTGCCTTGGGAAACTTAATATTCACCTAAGACACAGGCAGCTGGGGCCTTATTTTCATGTTTCATTTGAAGGACAGCATATCTTTTAATGGAGTATTCAATCAGCATTGCGAATGTCAGCTTCAATTCTAAATCTTCTTCAGAAAAATACTTTTCCTTTCTCATAATGATCACATGTGTGCATAACAGTATAAACTGTCTCTAATGGTGATTATTAGGACTGATTCCAGCTCTGTACTGAACAAAATTGGTCGTCCAATCCTTGTTGAGTCTGAGACATTGCCGTTTTGTTCAGATTGACTGTTCGAATACTCAGTGTAAACAGATGGCCTTATTGCAGAAAATATTTTATTTCAGAAACATTTGACTTCGTGCAATGATTTTGAAAATTGCGCTGGCCTAGTGACAGATCCTCACAGATACATTTCCAAGCAAAGTTTTATCATAAATGCAGAGTGGGAAATTACAAATGTCAACGTAATGGGAAAATGCAATTCAACAGAAAATGGTAACAGACTAAATATCTTATCTCCCTGTTGCCTTTCAAAACAAATGGATGTGGTAGGAAAAGTATATTTTTTGATTAAAGGAAAATAAATTGTCCTGAGCTGACTTGAATTATTTGCAAAATAATATTGTTCTATGATACACAAAAAGAAGGACAATTAATTATCGCCCCATCAATCAATGGCAAGTACTATAGAGCAGCACTTGCTTGGCAATAGCCTGCACACTGATGCTCAGATTGGGTTCTGACAAAGCCACTCAGCTCCTGACATCATCACAGTCTTGGATCAAGAAAGGAAAAGAACAGCTGAATTCCAGGGGTAAGATGAGTGACTGCTCTTGACATAAGCTGCAGTTGATTGAGTGTGGCATCAAGGAGCTCTTGCCAAAGTAGAATCAATGAAAATTGAGAGAGAGAACAACAATAGAGAATCTAGCCATTACCTCTTGACATTCTCTGCCGTTACCATCACAGATTTCTCCACTATTGACATCCTGCAGTTACCATTGACCAGAAACTGAACTAAACTCGCCATATATTTACAGTGGCTATCAGAACAGATCAGAGGCTAGGAATCCTGCTGTGAGAAACTCACCTTTTGACTTCCCAAAGCTTATCTACTGTCTACAAGGTACAAGTCAGAAGTGTGATGGAATACTGCCCTCCTGTCTAGATAACAGTAGCAACATTCAAGAAGCTTGACACCAATCCAGGACAATGCAGCCTACTTGATTGGCACCACAAACATTCAGTCCCTCCACCACTGATGCTCAGTCATTTGTATCATCTAAACGATGTACTGCAGAAATTCAGCCAGGTTCCAAACCTACCACCACTACCATCTAGAAGGACAAGGACAGCAGATACATGGGAACAGCACCACCTGCAAGTTCTCCTCCAATTCATTCAACATACTGACTTGGAAATATATTGCTGTTTCCTCAGGATCACTGAAGGGAATATTGGACAAAACATATAATGGACAACCTTGTGATACTATCCATTTTGTATTACCTAACAAAACAAATTTCAGTCCCTCACTAACAGGACTGTGGGTATACCTGCACAAAATGGTATGCCACGGTTCAAGAAGGAAGCTCACCACCGCCTTCTCTAGGGCAATAAGTGATGGGAAATAAATGCTGGCTCAACCAGCAGTGCCCACTCCATGAATGAATATTTTTAAAATCCTAGCACCTTGAATAATTTGTAAGTGTAATCCTCTCAGTTCTTTTAATAGTGATAGCTTTTATATTTTTGAAAATGATATTTCTGTCATATTACAAATGACATCCATCACAAATCAGGTTCTTTTGTTCTATTCCTAAGATATCCCTGTTGAATTAGAAAAGTTTATCTTTGTCTGGCATCTAATTATGACTGCTGTTTGAGATCAGATTACCTTGTATTAAAGAAATTAATGTTGCAGACATTCCTATTGCCCATCACAAGAAAATACAAGATGAAGAGTATGTGGATTGGGTGGGTCGTGGAAGGAATGGATGATGTGGTGGAATCTAGGGATTGGGTAAATGGGGGCAATTATATATGTGGGAAATGGGAGAGGGGATAATGTGAAGATCAAAGACAGCATCAAAGTAATTGGTTTTCAAGAAAGAGTTGAGAGACAGGGAGATTGCAAGGCAAGGTGAATTTTTGAAAACAATCATAGAAAACAGGGTAAAGTAGCAATCACAGGTAAAGCAGAGACATAGGGGAAAATAGTAATCCAGAATCAGAGAAAAGAAAGTCTGACACGGATATGCTGCGTAGGGTTACTGAATAGGGTGTGGACATAAAGTGTCATGTTTGCCTGATGTGTGGGTGTTTTTATTTGGTCGCCTTTGGAAATTTGATGAGCAAATTCACAAAGTCAAGACAGATGTTTACCCTTTGGTTATATAAGGGAGTCACAGTGATTCAAGTAATATATGATACATTGGAAAGAGCAGCTTTAGTCAAATTGTATTTTACCCTAATTCCTATTTCTAATCTTACTGAGGCACACCACAGAATCGCTCTTAACAAAGCCTCATTGTAGATGGGTTTGGCCAGGTTACACAAAATAAAGATCTTGTCAAAGCCAATCGATAGGAAATGTATTGTCATGGCCCAACTTGTTTTGTTCTTCTTGTTTTAAGGTGAATTGAAAAGTATTACAGAAATTTGTGATACTATCACATAAAATGGCCATTATATATTCTGTCCAATATTCCCTTCAGTAACTGTAAGGAGCAGCCGATCTGATCACATTCAAGCCAGGTATTTCTCCCATTATTACATGAACGTCCATTAAACCTATGGAAGGTGGGCTTCTTCAGTTACTGTTTTTTTCTACACAGATTTGCAATTTATCTAACATTAAGAAAATCTTTCCCCATGGTGATATCCAAGCCAACAACTTCATTGATTACAAAGGGTCATGACATAAAGGTTTAGGAGGTGATTCAGTACTCCTATTGGAAGCTATGATTGAAGGGCAAGGGAGGTGGGAAGAGGAAAGATACAGCTAACTTACCCTTCCATGAAAAGGTGAGGAGAAAATCTGGTAACTCAGTTCATGGGTTCTATGTAATTAGAGACTATTTGTATTCATTATCAGAATACTGTGTGACTAATTAGATTTCAAGTTTGGCATTATAAAACTAATCCTATACACATTGTGGATGCCCACCATTGCATTTTCTCCACACAATGATCTGTCAGGGGTGAGCATTAGTAAACCCATTTTATAGAATAGGAATTTCAGCATGAAATATTGGGAGACGAAAGAAACAAATGTCTACTTTGACTATTTTTAAAAACAGGATAACCTTTGAAAGGTTTTCATTTTTTAGATAAAGACAATGAAGATAATAAATTTCTGACCCTGCTTTCCCATCTCACAGGTGACCTAAATAGCAAGTAAAGTTGGGCGGTGTGATGCATGTGGCTAAGTGACTTCTTGGAGAAAACATTGATGGTGAATAATTTTGTGATACGTTTCCTCAGACTGGCTCCAAAAATCCTGGGGAGCCCTCTTGCTAATGTAAATGTGGCACAGCAAGATTACCACCTGTTCCAGTCAAAATCTGGAGAATCTGTTTCAAACGTTCAAACATTGTGTTGAATCATTTGCATGATCAGCTGAAATACCCTAGACCCTTTTCTTGTCGTCAGCTTTGCACTGAATCCTCTAAAGCTGTACCATGTTGCAGCTGTACAAAACTCTGGTGCGGCCGCACTTGGAGTATTGCGTACAGTTCTGGTCACCGCATTATAGGAAGGATGTGGAAGCATTGGAAAAGGTGCAGAGGAGATTTACCAGGATGTTGCCTGGTATGGAGGGAAGGTCTTATGAGGAAAGGCTGAGGGTCTTGAGGCTGTTTTTGTTAGAGAGAAGAAGGTTAAGAGGTGACTTGATAGAGACATACAAGATGATCAGAGGATTAGATAGGGTGGACAGTGGGAGCCTTTTTCCTCGGATGGTGATGGCTAGCACGAGGGGACATAGCTTTAAATTGAGGGGTGATAGATATAGGACAGACGTCAGAGGTAGGTTCTTTACTCAGAGAGTAGTAAGGGCGTGGAATGCCTTGCCTGCAAAAATAGTTGACTCGCCAACTTTAAGGGCATTTAAATGGTCATTGGATAAACATATGGATGATAATGGAATAGTTTAGGTTAGATGGGCTTCAGATTGGTTTCACAGGGCGGCGCAACATCGAGGGCCGAAGGGCCTGTACTGCGCTGTAATGTTCTATGTTCTATGTTCTAAAGGATACAATGACAGAATTCTCAGCAGATGTCAGTTACTTCCCAGATCCCTTGATATGGGCAAGTAAGGTACAACATTAGCAAGTAAAACCAGGGTCAAGGAGTTGTATGTCCTTATCCTGTTCCTATTTCTTATGGTGCCCCCCGTTAAATCAGGAAACACTCAAAGAGGCAGTGAAGTTCTGGGGCAACTGGGTTCCACCCTGAAATCTTGGTCTTCCCAGGTGGAAACTTTGCTTTCTATCCTCCTTGTTCCAGAAGTTTTAGGGTTACTGTTTTTCAAATGGGATAAACTAGGCTGGGAAATGAACTAACTAGATTAACATTGCAGTTATGAGACACATTTACAAAGAGATGTTTTTATAATGCTTTGGTTTTGCCTCACATTTCAACACTGCTATTCATTGGTGGAATTTCACAGTAGTGTTAGTTTAGTCTGTATTTGCTTCGTAATTGGCAAATGTAAGGAAATATTAAAAACATTTACTGTTAGCTAAGCATCAAGGCTGCCAAATGCTGACCTTCTGATAGTATTGCTGAACCAGCAGGGTGGAAACTTTATTCCAATTTTTTTGCACTCAAACATGAGGTGTTGATCAATTTGAAACGTTTGTATTTTAATTTCAGACGTTGAGTCAGATTTTAAGAATGGACTGAATGAATGTTTCATTCCAACTTTAATATCTCTACATGTTTCCACTCACCTAACCCTAGAAACTAATTTTCCATAATTAAAGTCTTTTTTATTACTTTTTCACACATGGAAAATTTTCCCCTCCCACTGGCTAGAAATTATTTATTGAAACTCTTCAATACTGACTTTATATTACCACTCATATCTGTTGAAGTCTAGGAGATAAAATGGGAAAAACAGGGTTTTGAAAGCTTGCTGCTAACATAAGGGAGCCAGGTTAGATTGGATTAATGTGGAGACCTGGTGCATACACTCCAGGGTCCCTGAATTTGAACAGAATAGACTATAGTTAGAAATGGATATCCTAGCATTTTAGTATTCTCAGTCTCACTAGGTTTGTGTTTTAATTTTGTATTTCCCTCTATTTCCTGAACACTCTAACTAGACTGCAGTTCTTCAGTACCCCATTCAAGAAGACACTAGTCATGTGCATCTCAAGATAGTCGAGTGTCAACAGACCTGTTTGAGTCCTCACTGAACAGCCGCACATACCAGCACTATCACTGGTTTGCAATCTCTGATTCATTTGCTTCCTTTTCCTAACCTGGATGCAGTTTGACCCTTGCTAAACAGGGGCTGCAGTTAATATGAAATAAAGAACTGTCCTCGTACATTCGTGCTCTGATCTGATTTGTCCAACTACCACTTTAACTTATATGTGGTAAGGACAATCACCTCAAGATAACAGAAACTCATATGCAGATTGGACTTGATGGGTTTGGAGCCTAATTTGCTTTACAAACAGAAGTTTGAGTGGGGCACTAGTGGGCACCAGGTCAAAACTGAAGTATGCAGGAACCTGAAGAGTCTTAGCAAAATTATATTGTAAAATGCAATTTTTAAAAAAATTCCTGTTGGGTTAGGATGAACAAGAATTTTTTTCACATTGAACAAAGAATGTTTAAGCCTCCATTGCCCTGGATTTCCGCTCTCTGTGCCTACTCAAAAGTATTCCTTTTCCCATTAGCTCATACTGGCCTGCTTAATGGTGGAAGCTTCCAGCCAGCTAATTTTAATAAGCAAACATTTGCTTCCTGTCGACCTTGTAGGGATTTTATGGCAGAGTGCAAGTGTTCCTACTACTGGGCTAGCAGACCCAGTTTCAAGTCCAAACTCCTCCAGAGATGTGTAGTAATATTGCTGAGCAGGTTGATTAGGAGGTAAAGAAAATCCCGTTGACCTTGGTACCGTTCTGACGGGGAGGATAATGGCATGTGAGCAAGACATTGTCATTAAAACTGATGCAAGCTACAGCTATTCCTAGAAGGATACAAAGCTCAATTTTTTCTTTGTTCCTATTCAGGAATTAAAATCAAGCCTTCTCATGCAATGTTTCTTAAGCTATGCTTGATGATGTGTGCAAGAACATTCCTTTAGGAATTCTCTCAAACTCCCTCTCTCAGCATAAAAACAATTGCATTCTGATCACAAAACCCCTTTTGGATTGCTATCATTTTGCACTGTCTAAAAGGGAGATAATTCCGACAAACTCTAAGGGCTGAATCTTAAGTTTTTTGGGCAAAGTGCAAGTTGCATTGATTTTCTTTTGCTACAAGGCCAAGCCATATTTCTTGCCATTTCATATCAAACATGACTCATTAATTACCTACCCTGTCCCATGTCACCTCTCACACCTGATTACATCCCCATGCTACCCCTCGCCAGAACAACTCTCCACTCACATTACATCTGCTGAAGATAGGGAGCTCTCTTGCACCATACCATCGCTGCTGTGTACCTGGACAAACATTTGGCAATCCATCATTATCCCTCATTGGCAGCATAATGGCAACCACAAATCCATGTTGTTCAGAGCACATAGCCCACTTAGCTCCCTTGTTTATATAATCCCATTCCCTTGTCACTGCATGAACCACCATGCTAATCTAAACTCTCCCTCTCTCTCTATACATCACCACTGCTCTGTCCCCAATATGTACAGTAGACATACATCTTGTCATTCTCCAGTAGGGAAACATCACTTACAGGCAAGCTGTTGGACAATTTGACATATAAGCTTTATTTAAAGCCTGCAAAAGAGAACACAGACAAAACCAATAGAGCCTGAAGTTCAATGCACAATGCAAACCAAATGCTGGCACCATGACTAATGTCTGTTTTACATTCCATGATCGTCTACTGCACTTAGCTTTCATCTATTGGAACCAAGTGTCGATCAGGTTTGAAGTGCCTGAGGCAGCTGAGCTCCGTCATGGACAAGGACAGCTTCCTCCTCCCCAGTGTCCTCATCCTCCCCCTCAGAGGACAGCTGTGACCTCTTCCTTAGTTGATGTTCTTTGTTCCCCATTGTTGATCTTGCATTTGCTGTTGGCCTTTCTTGGGAAGGCAGCCTCAGGGAACATCATCCCAACAGCAGCAGGAGCAGGAGGCCAAGTAGAAATGACCTATGATAGCAACACACGGAGAGAAAGACAGGTCTCAGAAGAAGTCTTTGGTATCGTACTCTGCAGAAGAGAGCTGCACACACTTCTCCATACAATGAGACATGTTGCATCTCAATGATGAGAGACATGTCTCCCTCAATCATTCAGCTTCAGCCTCGCACAAACTTGGCGAATTTGTCATGCTGGCTGAGTGATCAACACATTACATCAAAAGAGAGTGTCAGCTGCGCTCTGACCCCCTTCCCACCCCAATCATTCAACTTCTCATTGCATTGTAATAGACCATCATTAAACCAATGCAACAGATGATGAGATTACTGTCTCCACCTCCCATAGCACTGTTGGAAGGCCTTTGGCCAGCATTGGCTTCTTTTTTAAGTCATTGCTGCTAAGTTCAACATAATTGAAATGCCAGTGTTCAATTTGCAAAGACCAGTGGCATGGTGCAAATCATCTTTGACCAGTATTTGAACCCTAAGCATATTCACTCAGCATGCTTTGCAAATGGACAATGAAATGATTACAAATTAAATGTAACTGGAGTTTGTAATCGGCAGCTTCATGTATTTGCTCCTTCAATGTCCTGGTGTTCAGCAGACATGGATCCTGCACTTTCAGCCATCAAAGCAATACTGATTTTGCCCACCCTTGGCATTATCCCAGCCATTGTCCAGATGCACATCACATCTAGAGAATAGAAAGTGATGGCAAGTAACAGAACTTGTGGTGAAAACCATCAGCACTAGGGCCTACCTAGTTGCCAGGTACCTTCACAGAGATTAGATATCCCCTTTTCCCTTGCACTAGCCGACAGCACATTTCCACCCTCACATCTGCCCAACGTGGAGACCAACACATTGAGCTTGCTCTCCAACTGTTCTCCCTGCTCCATGGACCCCGACATTGCACCTTCATGATGCCAATCCTGCACCTTTATGCTGTCCCTGGGGACGCCACAGTGGTAGTCATAGCCAATAAATCCTCTTCCCTTAATCCACCATGTTATCTAATGCTCTATACGCCTTAAGTTCTCAAACTCCATCATGATCGTTGTCCCCACACATTCACATGCCTTTGATTCTGTGCCCAACACCCTTAACTCCCCAACCCCTTTTGGCAGGGATGCTGCAACTTGGAGTTGTGGTTTTTGATATTGCTAGTAGATATTGTAAGAAGAAGCATTGATCCCTTAACTACAAGCTTTTTCAAAATTGCATGTTTAAAAGACAGTAGTGTTCAGTGCTGTGGGAATCTGAAGCCTCCTTGTGGGGAGGGGGATACCTTCAAGACAAAAGCTTCCATTGCAGATAACCAACTGTCTATGCCCATCTCCGGTGCGTAAGTGGAACATAATTAACACATTTTTCAGCATGTTGTAACTTCCAATTCTATTGTGTTTTGTTTTCTTAGAGACCAGTTTATCTCTGCAGAAGATTATAAAACAGTAGTTGCCAATCCAGGCCTATCAGGAGGTGCGTGGAATGTTAATTTTGACTGACTTTAGCTTCTGAGAATTTTCTGGAAAGTTGTTGCTAAGGCCATTCACATGATCAAAGCAGTCATTGTAATTGGACAGTTTAATGTGCTTTTAAAACAGTCACGAAATATGTACAGATATGTATTAATATTTATTTTTAGATATTTTCTGATACCCTGTTCAGAGATGTTATTACACATTCTGGAGCAGGTGGGAAAGAGACACTACCATTATATCCATAAGAGCTCTAATGTTTGTTTCTATTTTTCCTTAATCAGGTAACAATTGCACATTTCCTTCCCTAAAGGACAACAGTGAACCAGATGGGTTTTATGACAATCAACAGCGGTTACGTGGTAATCATTTGACCAGGAGTGTGGGTCTACGATGCAACCAAAAGCACAGCAAAAAATTTCTCAAATAACTAAGAAGTGGATGCAGCTCAAGTGGGATTTCAGGTGCCAGTTCTTAAGTAACCAAAGGTCTCCCTTCTTCAGCAGCAGGTCAATGACTGCCCTGTGCCAAGAAAGGGGCAGCTGTGCTGCCACACAACAATTCTCTGGGACCTGCGTGTAGTCATTCCCAGGAAATCCAAGAGTGCCCTGAAAAGCTCCACGGTCAGCTAATCCAGCCCTGGGGACTTGCCCCTTGAGAGCCAGTGAGGGCTCCAGTCAGCTCCTGTAAAGTGACAGGAACACCGAGCATCCAGGCATCCTGTGGGGTGACCTCCAGGGCCAGGTCCACATCAGTACTGACTGAGGTGTGACTCCAGGTCAAGTACATCCTTTTCCAACTCCTTGATCCTGGATTTCTGCCTCTTTGTTGATTCCCCCTCATATTCTCCTGACAGAAAACATGGACGTAGGTTTTGCCCATATCCTACCGAAGCCCTCAAGACGGGGAATCCCCACTGCTTCCTTCTCTAGCCGGCCTAGAACCGATAAAATGAATCCCAGAACCCTTGTCCTCCAGCAGGTTACTGAAGTTTTCCAGTACGTGTACCTGAGCCAGATGTGGAATGGAGTGAGCTCCGCCCACGCCAGGTTGTGATCCATGCACTGCACCTGCTACATGGAAGCCACCGGAAATCAGGAGATGTACGACCGTCTCGACGCTCCAACTCCGGGCCTTACAAAAGGGAAGGTGATGGAGTCAGGATGGAGATTTCAACAGACATCCACCAGATTCAAGGACTTGACTAAGGCCTTTGATCTCCTCCCTGAAGTGAAACAGACTGAGTACCACCGCAGTCCCGCTCCTAGAGGGTGCAGTTAAATTCCCCACCTCACTCACTGAGGATAATGTGCTGACCTTCATCAATGAAGGCAAGGTGAGCAGGCCCTTCTTCAAAGAAGCGTATTTGCCTCAATCTGACCAAAGGAGTATATATGTTCACAAAGTGAAGTACCACACCCCCAGCTGGAGCATCAGGTGAAGGAAACAATCTGGCACTGGCTCCTTGACCCACAATATCACTGGCTGAAGATGTGGGGTCAACAAGATAGCCAGCCTGTCAGAATTGGAGGTGAGGTGACCCATGTAGGTCCCTTCCAGCCACTCCAGGAGCTAGGTGGCTTCATCTGCTGGGTTGGTGTGGTTTCTTGCAGGAAGCACACCATATACTTCCTGTCTTGGAGGACTGAGAAGTTCTGGAAAGTGTGTTGTGGCTTTCTGCTGCTGTTAATGTTGAGGCTGGCTATGATTGTCTTCATGTCAGTAGCACTTTGCAACCATCACCATCAGCCTGAGTATGTGGAAGGAAGAAGTGTACATAGGGGCCTCACCTCCCTTAGCAGCCCACCAAGGAATATCCTGAACCACTGCCAGTTGTTCCGGGCCATCCTAGGGGTGGTCCAGGCTGCCTGGAAGACCAGAATATCAGTTCAACATTGCACCAGCATTTCAAAGCCAGCTGGACTCTGTCACAGCTTCCGACATTTTCCCTCCAGGAACTCCTGGAGTTCTTTAAGATGTTTTCTAATCAACCAGTTAAGAGATGTCATTAAACACCATTGGAGCAGGTGGGACTTGAACCCAAGCCTCTTGGCTCAGTGGTAGGGACACTACTACTGTGCCACAACAGCTATAATATTTGTTTTTAATCAGTTCATGACAATGGCTGCCATCTGTTTTGTTGAGTTAACGCAGATGCAATCTGTGTATGTGGTACTGGCAGACAGAAGGAACAGGGAACATTGCTGTGATGTGTGCAAAATGTGAAACTTTCATTACTGAAACTTTGTTTTCAGTAATATATTTGATTCCCTGGCAATACTGGAGAATAAAATATGTAAAGGATCTGTGCTGGGTCCGCTGCTTTTAGTCATTTATATTAATGATTTGGATATGAACATAGGAGGTATGGGTAGTAAGTTTGCAGATGACACCAAAATTGGAGGTGTAGTGGACAGCGAAGAAAGTTACATCAGAGTACAACGGGATCTTAATCAGATGGGCCAATGGGCCAAGGAGTGGCAGATGGAGTTTAATTTAGGTAAATGTGAGGTGCTGCATTTTGGAAAGGCAAATCAGGGCAGGACTAATACACTTAATGGTAAGATCCTAGGGAGCGTTGCTGAACAAAGAGACCCTGGAGTGCAGGTTCATAGTTCCTTGAAAGTGGAGTCGCAGGTAGACAGGATAGTGAAGAAGGCATTTGGTATGCTTGCCTTTATTGGTCAGTGCATTGAGTATAGAAGTTGGGAGGTCATGTTGTGGCTGTACAGGACATTGGTTAGGCCACTGTTGGAACACTGCATGCGATTCTGGTCTCCCTGCTATGGGAAGGATGTTGTGAAACTTGAAAGGGTTTAGAAAAAATATCCAAGGATGTTGCCAGGGCTGGAGGGTTTGAGCTATAGGGAGAGGCTGAATAGACTGGGGCTATTTTCCCTGGAGCATTGGAGACTGAGGGGTTACCTTTTAGATGTTTATAAAAGCATGAGGGGCATGGACAGGGTAAGTAGACAAGGTCATTTCCCCGGGGTGGGGGACTCAAAACTAGAGGACATATGTTTAAGGTGAGAGGAGAAAGACTTAAAAGGGACCTAAGGGGCAACTTTTTCACGCAGAGAGTGGTGTGTCTATGGAATAAGCTGCCAGAGGAAGGGGTGGAGGCTGGTCCAATTACAACATTTAAAAGGCATCTGGATGCATATATGAATAGGAAGGGTTTAGAGGGATATGGGCCAAATGCTGGCAAATGGGACTAGATTAATTTAGGATATCTTGTCGGCATGGACAAGTTGGACTGAAGGGTCTGTTTCTGTGCTGTATATCTCTATGACTATGACTCTACTAAAAACTTTATGTATAAACAATAGTATTACACATAGTTATAACTGTTCGGGTGCTTCAAGCTTACTGTCATTGTATAAGGTGATAGTTATGAAAGAGTTAACAATGGAGGCTGCATTAGCCTCAACCCAATCTAATTATATCTTACAGTTTTGGGAGGAGAATTGATTAATCTAGCTGGAGGTCCTTTTGTGGTCAGCTGTGTCATCTTGCAGTTGTGTATAACTAGCCTGCGTATATGTACATATTGCTGTCATAATTTTTTTAAAAAATGTTTTTGTTCAGACAAGTGCCTCTTCTTGTTAAGACTCATTAGTAGTTTATCTTCTACCCTTGTTAACCAAACAAGCCCTTAAACCCCAGGTGTTGAGCAGGTCACGTTGCCTGCATGCTTGACTCAATGTTTTTAAAACACGTTCTCCGACTTCTGGCATGGCAAGTTGTGACCAGGAGGGCAGAAGAAATGCTTTGAGGACATCCTCAAGGTCTCCCTGAAAAAAAGCAATATCCTCACTAGTTTGTGGGAATGTCTAGTCCAAATTGGAAGAGAAGCATCTGCAAAGGGACCACACAGTTTAATGGTCTGCAGCAGGTCTAGTTGGAAACCAGGTGCAAACAACAGAAATATCATGTGAAAATCTGAGCAGCCCACTTACCCGCTTCAGCAACCATTCCTTCCGCAACTATGGTTTGTGGATCTATCACTAACTAAACACTCATCCAAGGACCCAAAGTACTGGAGTGAAAGAAAGTTATCCTTGATTCCAAGAAACTACCTAAGAAGAAGAAAATACCCAGTACAGAGAAGAGAATTGGTGAGAACACTCTGGCTGAATCATAGCGGGTAATTGTTGGTCCGGCAAACTTATGTCAGCCATCTGACAGTGAATTATGCATAGTGGAAAGCCCTAACTTTGACCCCTAGATTATCCTGAGTTGGTTAAGTTCAGTCAAATTGGACTTTGGACCTTACAATTGGCCTAAGTGTTTTTGATATAGTGAAGGGAAAAATTATTCGTGGTTCCCATGACTGATTATTAGAAATTAGAAATGACATGTGTGTTTGGAACTTTGGCTGAGAACATTGTCACCACTAAGGCTACTATGGTTCATGGAAAAGGCCCAGCAACATTTTTTGGAGAAACTACCAACGTGGTGTTGACAATGTCATCCAACCTCCGAAACTGAATAATTATGCTTTTAAATGGCATTCAGTAGCTAAGGTCAAAAGAGAACAAAAAAAACTACAATTCAGACTTCTAGAAGCCTCTGACCTGATACATGTCCACAACTCCTGCTTGGTTTATTCACCATGTTTTATATTTTTACAACCCAATCCCACTTGACAGCTCATCATAGATCCACCTTTTTTATAACTTTGCTTCATCATTAAAATCACATCAAGCTACCTCTTTGTACATACCTTCAATATTCGTAGTTCCCATTTGGTATCCTTAGCATTATAATGTAAAGGTGCCATAGAAGTTCAAACTGCTACACAGTCTGTTCTTTGCCATTGCATCTCTACATTTAGAAACTTTAAATATTTCCTACTAAACCTGTTCAGAGATGTTATTGCACACCTCTGGAGCAGATGGGGCTTAACCCGGGCCTCCTAGTTCAGAGGTACACACGCTACCACTGTGCCACAAAACCCTATTGTAAAGTTTGGATATTTCCTAATCAACCTGTTCAGAGACGTTATGACATACTGCTGGAGCAGGTGGAACTTGAATCTGGGCCTCCTGGCTCAGAGATAGGGCTTACTACCACAGTGCCACAAGAGCCCTTAATTAAAAACTCTAATCAACCTGTTCAGAGATGTTATTAAACACCTCTGCAGCAGCTGGGACTTGAATGCAGGCCTCCTGGTCCACTACCACTGCTCCACAAGAGGGTTCCCAATTATAAAGTTTAGATTTTTGAAAAATGCTTTTAGTTAACCTATATTTCTAATCAACCTGTTCAGATGTTTTCTCTGGAGCAGGTGGGATTTAAACCCAGACCTCCCAATCCAGGGGTAGAGACACTAACATTTTGCCCCAAGAGGGCCCCTCAATTATAAAGTTTAGATCAACAATATTGTACTTCAATCAGGTGTTATATTATGAAAGGATTTAGATTAATTATATTTGTGAGTGTCCAATTTCAACTATAATTCCATGGCAATGTGATGAATGGAGGCCAGCCTCATCATGACTGAATAGATCCTGATCAAGGAACCAAACTATGGTGTGTTGGAGCAGAAGGAAAAAAAATAGGGAAAAAATAAGTGGACAAACAGAGTGTGATAATAAAATAGATATTGCCTGGATTTTCTGGGTCGTTTGAGAATGAGGCAGGGAAGCTGGCAAAATGAAATGAGAAGATAGTGGTGGAATGCCCAATATCTTCTCATTGACATTCTATTTTGTCAGCAGCTGGAAAGGTAGCCCAGAGCCCAACTGACCCATTTAGTTGGCTGGCATCCATAAAGTGCAGCCCCAGTCTGCCAAAATGGGTCACACCCAGTTCTAGCCTTTGTGGTAAGAAACCTGCTGGCTCCAAAAATTCCTGGTCATTGCTTGCATACTTACACATGCATTTCACCACTGGGTCCAAAATTCAGACCTTGAATTCATAGGCACCACAGAGGCAGGGCAGGTGAGTTTGGGGTGGGGTAGGTGGGAAATGGTTAATGTGTATGTTTGCTTTGCTGATGATGAGAACATTTTAACAACAACCCTGCAATATAGCACTCAGAAATAAGTTTATGGGCATAACTTCATGCATTTCTGGTGCCGCCTTGTGGACACACTGCACAAAACCTGAAAGCTTCAGTCAACATTTCCAATTATTGGTGATCAAGAACTTGCAAAACTGCTTAAACAAGAAATATGGAAATAGCAGCAACAGCAAACTACTCAGCCCATCGAGCCTGCTCAGTCATTTAACATGATCATGGATGATCCATTATCTCAATGCTATGCACCTGCTCTCTCCCCATTCCCCTTGATACCTTTAGTCTCTAGAAATCTACCTGTTTCTTTCTTAAATGCACTCAGCCTTCTGTGGTAGAGAATTTTACCACCCTCTAAATGAAGAAATATCTCCTCATCTCAGTCCAAAAATGGCCTACCCTGTATCCTGAGACTGTGATCTCTTGTTCTGAACCCCACAGCCAAGGGAAACATCATTGCTGCATTCAGTTTGTCCAACATTGTCAGAATTTTATACATTTCAATGAGATTCTCTCTTATTCTTCTAAACTCTGGTGAGTACAAGCCTAGTAACCCTGACCTCTCCTCATATGACAAACCTGCCATCTCAGGAATCAGTCTGGAGGATCGACACTGTGCTCCCTCTATGGGAAGTATACCTTTTCTTCAGTAAAGAGACTAAATTGCACTTAATACCCCAGGTATGGTCTTACCAAGGACCTCTACAGCTGCAATGAGACATTTCTGTACATAAGCCCTCTTGAAAAGAAGGCCAACACACCATTTGCCTTCCTAACTGCTTGCTTCTCCTGCACATTTGCTTTCAATGATTGTTGTGTAAGGATACCCAAGTCTTGTACATCAATTTCTCCCAATATATCGCCATTTAAATAATACTCTACCCCATCCTGTTTCTCCAACCAAAGTAGATAACTTGCAATGCATTTGCCCACTCTTTCAATTTGTCTAAATATCCTTTCAGCTGTTCTGCTTTATCCTCATCTCTCGCAATTCCATCGAGCTTTGTTGAAGTGATTGTAGAGGTCAGCCGGCTGGATATCATAGAATAAGAGGTAAAAAAACAAAAACAAAGTTGCTGGAAAAGCTCAGCAGGTCTGGCAGCATCTGTGAAGGGAAAAACAGAGTTAACATTTCGGGTCCG
>NC_063341.1:28068281-28113590 GCF_021869965.1 Rhincodon typus | reverse complement strand
CCAGCAACTTTGTTTTTGTTCTTGACTTACAGCATCCGCAGTTCTTTCGGTTTTTATTATAGAATAAGAGGTCCCTGGTGGGGCTGTTAACCTGGTCCAGTCAGGGGGGCCCTGGCTTACATATGAAAAGGGTGAGTGTCAGCAATACTGACATTCGGGCGCCTGACTCTGTATCAGGCAGTACTTTAGTCAGGGACTGTTCATATGTAAATAAAGTGTGACTTGGTGATGGGATACCAGCCTCTGTAGAGTTATTTCATTGTGTCCTAGCAAACTTGAAAACATTACATTTGATTTCCTCTTCCAAATCAGTGACATATTTTGTGAATAGCTGTGGCGCAAGCACTCATCCCTCTGGCACTTCACTAGTCACCACCTTCCACTCTAATAATGACCCATTTATTCTTACATTTTGTTTCTTGTCTACTAACCAATGCTTAGTCCATGCCAGTAATTATCCCCAATCACACGTTCTTTGATTTTGAACACTAAATCCTTCTGTGGGACTTTGCCAATACACCACAATCTCAAGTTCTTCCTCATCAATTCTAGCTGTGTTCTTAAAAAGAGCTCCAGCAAGTTTGTCAGGCATAATTTCCCTTTCATAAATATGTGTTAACTTTGTGTAATCCCTTTGGTATTTGCTGATTGTCTTGTTATTACATTCTTTATAATAGACACCAGTATTTTCCCTTCTACTGATGTTAGACTGATCAGTCTATAATTCCCTATTCATACCCTTCCTTTTTCAAATTTCTACATTTGCTAGCCTCCAATCTTCTAGGGCAGTCCCAAAATTTACAGAACTTTGGAAGCTGATTACAAACTCATCCATTATCGCCATGACCACTTCCTTTAGCAGTAGGAATGTAGATTATCAGACCCAGGGAACTTATCTGCTTTTAATCTTATTAATTTCTCCAACACTTTTCCTTTAATACTAATTTCCTTCAATTCCTCCTTCCAAAATGGACCCTTACTTCCATAGCATTTTGGTGTAGTTATTATGTCATCCTCTATAAAGACAGAACTAAAGTAGTTGTTTAATTGTTCTGCCAGTTCCTTGTTCTCCATTATCAGTTTTCCTTTTTATTATTCATTCAAAGGATGAAGGAGTCCCTGGCTGGGCCAGCATTTATTGCCTATCCCTGATTACCCAGAGGGTGGTAAAGAGTTAACCACATCACGGTGGGTCTAGCGTCACATGTAAACCAGACCAGGTAAGGATGACACTTTCCTTCTCTAAAGGACATTAGTGAAGCAGATGGTTTTTCCAACAATCAAGAAGGACTTCATGGTCATCTTTAGACCGTTAAATCCAGATTTTTTTTTACTGAATTCAAATTCACCATCTGCCATGGTAGAATTCAAATCCAGGTCCCCGGAACATTACCTGGGTCTCTAGATTAACAATTTAGTGATAATACCTCTAGGCCATCGCTTCCCCCTTGTCAGAGTCTAAGGAACCAACATTTGTCCTTACTCATCTTGTTATTTCTACATACTTATGAAAGCTCTTACAGTCTGTTTTTATGTATCTTGCAACTTTACTTTCATACAGTATTTTTCCCCTCATAGTCAATCTCTTGGTTCACCTTAGTTGAACTCTAAACTGCTCCTAATCACCAAGGCCTGCTACTTTTCCGAGCAACTTTTACATGTTACTTCTTTGGATCTAATACTGTTCTTAATTTCCTTTGTTAACCATGGTCAGGTCACTTTTCCTTTTGTGTTCTTTCGTCCAAAAGGAACGTACAACTGTTGCAAATTTCCTGAAATATTAGGCATTGCCTGTCCACTGGCATGACTTTTAATGAGGTTAACCAGTCTATCACAGCCGACTAATTCCTCACATTTTTGTAGTTTCCTTTGTTTAGATTTTGGACCCTAATTCTGGCTTGGACTACCTCACTTTCTACCCCAGTGAAGAATTCCTTCCCATTATGGTTTTTTTTCCCAAAAGGACTTCTCACATCAAGCTTATTAATTAACCCTTCTTATTGCACAAATCTAGAATAATCTGTTTCCTCGTTGTTTCCTCAACGTTCTGACCTTACAAAAGCATCTTGTATATATTCCTGGAATTCAACCACAACAGTATTATTGCTAATGTGGCTTCCTAGTCTACATGTAGATTAAAGTCACCCATGATCACTGTAGCACCCTTGCATGCATCTCTAACTCCCTTTTTAATTGCATCCCCTAATTCAATTCTATTGTTATAATGCCTAGAGACAACTCACACTAATATTGTCTGCCCCTTTTTGCTTCTTAACTCCACCCAGACTGATTTTACAATGACATTTTCAAAGAGAATATCCTTTCTCACTATTTCACTGGTTTTATCTTTCACAAACAACACAACCTCACATCCTTTTCCTTTATACTTATCCGTCCTAACCACTGAATACACTTGGATGTCCAATGCCTAGTCTTAGTCACCCACACTCTTGTCTGTATAATCACAGTCATATCAAACCTATTGGTGTAGGCTGTGTACTTTGAGGAATATCAGGTCTTTGTGTGACCTAATCGAGATCCTTAAATGAACTGTGGCAAGCCCCCATCAAAAAAGAATGTTTTTCAAATACTTACCTAGATGTAGAACAGAAGGTACAGTGGGGCTCTTTCTGGGCTGCACATCTAAACCTGCCGGATAATATTCTCAGTCTAATTGCTGATCCCTGCATCCATTCCTCCCATCCAATCATGTCCCTGATTGCACTTGGGTGGGACAAACAAGGCAGAGGAATACATGATGAACAGTAGGACCCTGGGAAGCACCAAGGAGCAGAGGGATCTTGCTCTGTATGTCTACCAATCCCATAAAGAAGAAGGGCAGGATAAAGCATATGGGATACATACCTTTAGCAGCCAAGGCATAGAGTTTTAAGGGAGGTGATGGCCTAATGATACTATCACTGGACTGTTAATCCAGAGACCCAAGTAATGTTCTGGGGACCCAGGTTTGAATCCCACCACAGAAGATGATGGAATTTGAATTCAATAAATTTTGGGAATTAAGGGCCTAATAATGACCATGAACCCATTATCTATTGTGAGAAAAGCCATCTAGTTCACTAATGTCCTTTGGTGAAAGAAACTGCCATCCTTACCTGGTCTGTTACACGTGAATCCAGACCCACAGCAATGTGGTTGACTCTTAACTGCCCTTGGGCAATTAGGGATGGTCAAAAAATGCAGGCCTAGGCAGCAACGCCTGCATCCTGTGAATGAATTAAAAAATAGAGCAGGAACATTATGCTGGAACCATATAAAATGTTAATTAGGCCACAGCTGGACTATTGTGTGCAATTCTGGAATTCACATTATACGAGGGATGTGATTACATTACAGAGGAGATTCACCAGGATGTTGCCTGCGCTAGAAAGATTTAGTTATGAAGAGAATTTGGATAGACTGGGGTTGTTTTCCTTTAAACAGAGAAAACTGAGGGCATACATGATTAAGATGTATAATGTTTTGAGGGGCATTCATAGGGTAGGCAGAAAGAAACTGTTCCCCTTGGTAGAGAGATCAATGATCAGAGATTTAAGGTATAGGTTTAAGATAAGGCAAAGGAGGTTTAAAAGGATTGTGAGAAAAGATTTTTTCATTCAGAGGCTGGTGGGAATCTTGAACATACTGCCTGTAAGGGTGGTAGATGCAGAAACCCTCATAATATTTAAGAAGTATTTAGAAGTGCGCATGTCAGGCCAAGATATACAAGGCGAGAGGTCAAGAGTTCTAAATTGGGATTAGAATAGTTAGATGCTTGTTTTTGACAGGCACAGACATGATGGGCCAAAGGGCCTTTTCTGTGCAGTAGACATCTATGATTCTATGAATCTGTGCCAGTTCTTAGCCTGAGATTAAAGATTCTAAGATGACCTGTTATGTGTAGTCTCTACTTATCCCAAACAATGTAGTCTATGTGAAAAGGGACCCTCTATTAGAAGTTCCTGCTTGCTTGGTGCTCAGCAAAACATGGTGCAACATTGACAATCACACCAGCAAGTCAAAGGCTAACAGTGAGGCTGTACCTGTGGCAAAACCAATGATGTGATTCGGATCCTCAAACAAATTTGTTTCAAACTTTTGTACATCTTAGAGACAACAGAGAGGCACATTTGGATGATTTTGGCTCCGTGCCTAAAGAATGATATTGCAATAAGGAAGCTGAATAAGTTTCACTCAAGGTGAGGATACTGTCCAAAGTGATATATATTGTACTGGGAAATTGCACCTAAATAATGAGTAAAGTTGTAAGCATAGGATTGCAGGAGTGGATCTGAATCATTATATTATAGTTTGATAACTATAAACTCCCCCTTCCATGGGCTGTATTTTGAAATTTTACCAGATGTTTTACATTTATGATGATTATACAGCAGTTGTAAGTGATTACTCTTGAACTAAGAATGCCTCCTCCAGAATTGTGTGGGCAATTTTATAAATGATCCCAAAGTATAAGGTACAGGTGCCCAGGGAGCACAATGTGCTGGGCTTGGAGTGAAGATTCCAACTGTCTTTTTACTTCTGAGCACAATGGTGTAACCTTAGATATTCTCTGAGATATGTTGTTGTTGGTTAGTTGCATAAATGGTGTGAGTATCTTATGCTTAAGAGTTTCCCCATAGTATGCAATGTCAAATAATAAGATATGATAACTTAACAGAATCATGATGGTATTTCCTTTATAATATGAACTGGAGATTCATTTCATTTTCTTGTATGCTTCTTTAATCTCTTCAAAAACAGATGAAGGAAACACTTAGTAAGACAAAGCCAGATATCAGTCATTAAGCTCTATAAAACTTGATTGCCTTGGCAGCCTTTGCTGAACCTGGCTGCATGCCTATTTGCCTTTTTTTTTAATCTTCCCCTGTTCACAGCCAGAAAGAACAGTGGGTGTGTTGTGTTTATTGATTGCTTCAAGAGGCAAAGTTTTATTTTTAATTATTCATGGAATTTGGGTGTCACTGACAAGGTCAGCATTTATTACCCATCTGCAGTTGCCTTTGAGAAGGTGGTGATGTATCACCATCTTCAACTGATCAATCCATGTAGTGAACTGCTCTACAGTAAAGTGTTCCAGGAACTTTGACGAAACAATGATGAAGCAACTGTGAAGTATTCCCATGTCAGAATGGTGGGTAACTTGGAGTAGCACTTCTAGGCAGTGGTGTTACTACATATCTGCTGCCATTGACCTCATAGGTGGGAGAATGTGCGAGTTTGTGAAGTACCGTTGAAGATGCCTTGGTGAATTCTGAGTGACAATCATGAAAATGATATAATTTGCAAGCACTGTGCATTGATATTAGAAATAATGAATGTTTAAAGTGTTGAATGGAGTAGCAGTCCAGCAGGCCAGGTGTGGAGAATATTTCATCAAACTCTGCTTTGAGCCTTTAGATAATAGAAAGGTAATGGGAAGACAAATGTCAGCCACACACCACAGAATACCCAGCCTTTAACCTGCTCGTGCTGTTACCATATTTATGTGACCCAGTTATGTTTCTAGTCAATGATAACCCTCATGACGTTGACAAGTTGTATCAACAGTAGTAATAACACTGAATGTCAAAGGTTGAGGGAGGGCTGGTGAGGTGGAGTGGTTAGATCCACTTGTATATCGTATTTGCCTGGCCCTTGTGAGGCACAAATGTTACTTGCCACTATCAGCAGAAATATGAAAGTTGCCCCGGTCTTGTTGCCTATGGACAAAAATAGCTTCATTCTCTGAGATGTTGCAAGTGGAACTGAATCATCAGTAACCATCCCTAAATCTGGCCTTATGATGCTGGGAAGGTCTGTGATGAAGTAGCTGAAATGTTTGGAATTGATACACTGCCCTGAGGAAGTCTTCCAGCAATGTCTTGGGACTGAGATGAGATTGGTTGATAGCCAAGCCACAATTGCATCCTTTATGCTACGTATAACTCCACCTATTGGAGAGTTTACCCTGATCTCCAGTAAAATCAATTTTAATCAGGCTGTTGCATGCTACTCAGACAAATATTGCCTGATGTCAAGGGCAGTCACTTTCACCTACCTCTGGAATCTCATTCTTTTATCCATTTTTGGCCTAAGGCTATGATATGGCCTGGAACTGAACAGTTCTGGCAGAGTCCAAACTGAGCAACAGTGAGCAGTTATTAACAAGTAATTATCAGTTGGTAACACTGTTGATTACATCTTCGTTCAGTTGCTATTGATCACCATTCCATCAGTTGCTCAGGGTTGAAAGTAGACTGAAGGGTGGTAATTGATCAGTTTGGATTGTTTTTGTGGACAGGACAATTTTTCATTTTGTTAGGTAGATGCCAGAGTTATAATTGTGCTGAAACACCCTAACTAGGAGCATTGCTAGTTATAGACTCATAAAGTCACACAACATGGAAACAGACCTTTGGTCCAACCAATCCACGCTGACCATATCCCAAACTAAACTAGTCCCACCTCCCTGCATTTGGCCCATATCCCTCCATACCTTTCCTATACATGAACTTATCTAAATGTCTTTTAAATATTGTAACTGTAAATGCATCCATCACTTCCTCTAGCAGTTCATTCCACACATGAATCACTCTCCGTGAAAAAAAGTTGCCCCTCATGTCCTTTTTAAATCTTTCTCCTCTCACCTTAAAAATATGCTCCTTTGTTTTGAACTCCCCTACCCTAGGGAAAAGACTCTTGCCATTCACCTTATCTATGCCCCTCATGATTTTATAAACTTCAATAAGGTCACCCCTCAACCTCCTAAGCTCCAGTGACAAAAGTCCTAGCCTTTCCAGTCTATTTTTATATCTCAAACCCTCCATTCCTGGCAACATCCTGGTAAACCTTTTCTGAACCCTCTCCACTTTAATACCATCCTCTGTATAACAGGGCAACCAGAACTACACACAATACTCCAGAAGAGGCCTCACGAACATCCTGCACAACCTCAACATGATGTCCCAACTCCTACACTCAAAGATCTGAGCAATGAAGGCAAGTGTGCTAAACCCCTTCTTAACCAGGAACAAAAACAAAGTTGCTGGAAAAGCTCAATAGGTTTGGCAGCATCTGTGAAGAAAAAACAGAGTTAACATTTTGGGCCCAGTGACCCTTCCTCAGAACTGATGGTAGCTGGGAAAATGTCAGTTTAAATGCAGAAAGAAGGGGAGGGGGCTGGTGTAGGGAGCAAACAAAAGGATAGAGCCTAAAGAGAGAGAAGAGCAGTTGGACAGACAAAGGAGTTGATAATGATCGGGCTGGGAAGGTGAATAGTTGTTAATGGGGACTATAAGTGACTAACAATACGTAATGTGTAATGGAAGGCTATGTGATAACATGCCCTGGTGTGTGGGGTAGGGGCTGAGACATCAGACAGTTTAGGCCCTAAAATTATTGAATTCGATGTTGAGTCCGGAGGGCTGTAGGGCCCCCAAGCGGAAAATGAGGTGCTGTTCTTCCAGCTTGCATTGAACTTCACTGGAACACTGCAGCAAGCCAGAGTCAGAGATGTTGGCCAGGGAACAGAGTGGTGCGTTAAAGTGGCAGGCAACAGATAGCACAGGGTCTTTTTTGCGAGCAGAACGTAGATGTCATCCAGTCTACGCTTGTAAAGGAGACCACATTGTGAGCAGTGAATGCAGTAGACTAGAATCTGGGAAATGCAGGTGAAGTGTTGCTTCATCTGGAAGGTATGTTTGGGCCCTTGGATAGTGGGGAGGGAGGAGGTAAATGGGCAGGTGTTGCACCTTTGCCGGTTACAGTGGAAGGTGCTGTAGGGCTGTGGAGGGGTGTTGGGGATGGAGGAAGTGTAGACCAGGGTGTCCCTGAGGGAATGATCCTTGTGGAAGGCAGACAAGAGAAGGGAGGGGAACATGTGCCTGGTGGTGGCGTCTTGCTGGAGGTGGTGGAGATGGCGTCTGATGATCTTCTGGATGTGGATGCTGATGGAATGGTAGGTAAGGACAAGGGGAACCCTATGACTGTTGCAGGAGGGAAGAGAAGGGGTGAGAGTGGAAGTGCAGGAGATGGGTCAGACCTAGTTGAGGGCCCTGTCGACAATGGAGCTGGGGAATCCTTGTTTGAGGAAGAAATTGGACATTTCGGAGGCTCCCTTGTCGAATTTGGCCTCATCTGAACATATATGATGGAGACAGAGGAACTGAGAGAATGGGATGGAGTCTTTACGGTAAGCAGGGTGTGAGAATGTATATTCCATTTGTCCAGTAGATATCCTGTCATTACGCCCTACCCCATTCCCCTCACGTTGTTTCTGCAAATAAACTGACGTTTTCCCAGCTACCATCAGTTCTGAGGAAGGGTCACCGGACCCAAAACGTTAACTCTGCTTTTTCCTTCACAGATGCTGCCAGACCTGCTGAGCTTTTCCAGCAACTTTATTTTTGTTCCTGATTTACAGCATCCACAGTTCTTTCAGTTTTTACCTTCTTAACCACCCTGTCTACCTGTGACACAAATTTTAAAGAATTATTTACCTGAACCCCTAGGTCTCTCTGTTCTACAACACTACCCAGGACCCTATCATTAATTGAAAAAGTTCTGGAGCACAAGTCTTCAGCACCATGGCCAGGATGTTGTGGACCTATAACTTTGTTGTATCCAGTGTCTTCAGTTGTTTCTTGAGCGAATTAGCTGAAGACTGGTTTCTGTGATGGCGGAGATTTCAGAAGCCAGTCCAAATGGACCATCCATTTAGAACTTCTAGGCAAAGATGATTGCAAATACCAAGGCTGAATTTTTTACACAAATTCAAGGGAGAACATCATAAAGAAGCTGTATGAATCTGCAGGATTTTAGAACAAGATCCCAGATGTTAGTGAGAAGGACTTTGCAGTATAGGTTGCAGATTGGGCTGGGTGTGTCTTTGCCATCTCTGGGGTGCCTAGTGGATGGCGCATGATCCATCAGGTTGATTTCTTGTTCATTTTTTCCAGTAGTGGTTTGGTACAACTGAATGACTTGCTAAGCAATTTCAGAGAGCGGTTAAGAATCAAACACATTGTTGTGGCTCTCGAGTAGGCCAGACTGGGTAAGGATGGCAGATCTCTTTTCCCAAAGGGCATCAGTAAACTTGTTTATAATTCCCTGTTTTCTCTGTATCTCTGTCTTTAAATTGTGGGCTTACATTAGCTACTCTCCAATCCACTGGAACTGTATGTACTAATGTATATAAAATCTTGAAAGATGATTATCAAAGAACTCTAAGATGTAGGTTACAAGGCCCTGGGGATTTATCGCCCCTCTAGATATGTCCATTGTCATCCATTTAAGTAACAATCCCCAATTTATCGTAGCCACCTCATACCTCATACTATCATAGTTTTCTTCATTTTGATTCAAGATCCCAGCCTCAGAAACAGAGTTCTAAGTACTGTTTATTTCTAGAGTTAACCTGCTACTGATGAACTGTAGGATGCATTTGTTAGTTCCATTGTGCTTTATTTGGAGGGTCAAATGTTTGAGCTCTTGGCAGGGTGGTAATTGTACTGCATTCATCAATGGAATCATCAGAGACTGAAATTTACCTGCTGCCATTGCCGGAGTTTTCTTGGTTCTTAGCCTGGCCACCAGGTGGAGCTTTCTACCTTTGCAGAGGGGATAAAACTTCACTGGTCAATTATCTAACCATAGGCACGTCTTAAAAAAGATGTTCATGTTCGTGCTGTGTCAATTGAAACCTTTAAAAAAACTGTTCTTCATTTTTTGAAAGATTATTTTTTCCTATGGAACTGTGTGCATCATTCATTGAAAAGGAGAACCAGTAGGTAGGTCAGAGATAACACAGTGTGGAGTTGGAGAAACACAGCAGGCCAGGCAGCATCAGGGGAGCAGGAAAGTTGACATTTCAGGTCGGGACCCTTCTTCAGAGGGTCGAAACGTCAACTTTCCTGCTCCTCTGATGCTGCCTGACCTGCTGTGTTTCTCTAACGCCACACTGTGTTATCTCTGACTCCAGCATCTGCAGTTCTTACTATCTCACAGTAGGTAGTTCAGCTCCCTCCTGGCCTGTACTTTATTCAAAGTGTTCCTCTATAACGTTAAACAGTTGTCTACATAATGTCAAAATCTGAATGCAGTCATAAAAATGAAATAATGCAGTTGTGCCGTTACTTTTCTAAGTAAATGTCCATAACTGCCTACTGTCAAAGAATAGTACAAATTTTATAAATTCCAGTTAGTCACTAATCACATGTACTTTATGCCAATACATGTCACATTCTGAACTAGATGCAGGTCATTGCTTTGAGCTTGAAGTACTTAGATATTCTGAGATAAATATTCTGGATTGGAAATTAGGGATAGATATAAGGTGCCTGCAACGAATTTTAAGGAGGACTCTCAATGGTATTCAGAGGTCTGGGCACACAACAGATCAAACTTCATTGCCCTTGCCCTGCTGCCATAAAATGAGGTTGCTCCATTTTCAACAGGACTTACCATTTGGTATCCAAATAACTCAGGTGATTAATGCTTTTTACAAGGAAACTGAAACCCTGATATAATGGGAGCATGATTGGCATTTTTGGTCAAATGTTGAGCTGTATGCAGGTTTCAGTTAATTGCAGGAGTGATAGAGGAGGCCATCAAAGCCAAATGTTGAACTATGTTTGATGCCACACATGGGCTTGCAAAAGTACATTGGGCCTGAGGCGCAGGCACCTTGAGAAATGACAATCCCACCACCACCACATAGTCTTACCTTGCTGGTGTTGACCCATCGCAATTTTGAGGGTTCAATGTCAGAAACTACACAGGGGCAGCTGCTTTAAGGTCCTACTGCTCATCAGTCACATTTGAGTGAGGCTCGGCCTTCAAATCTTGAGGGTCTCTTTTTTTTTGTTGTGTGGTTTTATGCCTACATCTAAGAGTTTGTGTTCAAGACAGACTGGCCAAGGAGAAAGCAAGGTCAAGAACTGTGTTCATGCAAGGGCTTCTTTATAATATTGTTTACTACCTGTTAAAAACAAATACTACAATTCATGGTAATCAGAGACATATCAGGCCTCAACCTTGCTGTTACATTGTTGAAACTATTCCATGAACTCTACTACCTAATACTTGTCAGTCCGCACCACATGTTTCTCTGCATGTTTGTAACTTATTCATTTTCTCGGTCCTTGGAACTACTTACGCTCAGCGAGGAGCATCTCCATTTCGTCATTGCAGATTTCAGGGAAGCAAAACCCTTACACAACATCTGTGAAACTATAATACGCATCCAATTAGCAGGGTCTGCCAGCTCATCTCCCAAAATATTCTCAGGACTCTGTCAATCTCATTTGAGCCACTCAGGTCTCAAGGAACCTGAATGATTCCTCCTCTAATTTTTCTCCTCTGTTTTGCTTTAGAAACTGGGTTTCTCTCCTCACATCATTTTTCCACATGGCTTGCTGAAGTTAGCACCATCTCTGCCCCAACAGATGACCAAGTACTTAATCTCGGGGATATAACATTCCATTATATGGAACACACTAGTAGCGTATTGCTTTAAACAAAGTTGATGAGTCCCACAGATGGAAGTAATTCAACTAGTATGATCAAACAAATACAAGTTGGAATGGAACTATATCACCCACTTTAAATTCTGTCTCCCCATCACCTGGAGGAGTCTATGCTACAGTTTGAAAAGCAGTTTACCAGGAATTATTTTTCATAAGCTCAAAAAGAAATAGGAGTAGGAATTGGCTGTTCAACCCATTGAACATTCTCTGTCATTCAATAAGATCTGATCTTATTGTGATTTGAATTCCCTCTTCCTGCCTGCTCTGACTTAACTCTTGATCCCATATGGATCACATGGCAGACTACTTGCAAGGACATTTGAATGTTTTCAAGAAGGAATTAGGTATAGTTCTTAGAATTAAAGGGATTAAAGGCTATGGGGGGAAATTGGGAAAGGGTACAGTGTTGGATCGTCAGCCATGATCATATTGAATGGCGGAATAGACTCAAAGGGCCGAATGGCCTACTCCTGCTCCAACCAGATATCCTAAATTAATCTAGTCCCATTTACCAGCACTTGGCCCAAATCACTTTAAACCATTCCTGTTTTGGACTCCCCCACCCTGAGAAAAAGACCTTGGCTATTCACCTTATCCATGCCCTCATGATTTTATAAACCTCTGTGAGGTCACCCCAGCCTCCGACACACCAGGAAATATAGCCCCAGCCTGTTCAACCTCTCCCTATAGCTCAAACCCTCCAACCCCAGCAACATCCTTGTAAATCTTTTCTGAATCCTCTAATGTTTAAACATCTTTCCTATAGTAGGGATCCTAGAAATGAACACAGTATTCCAAAAGTGGCCTAAACAATGTCCTGTACAGCTGCAACATGACTTCCCAACTCCTATACTCAATGCACTGACCAATGAAGGCAAGAGTACCAAATGCTTTCTTCACCACCCTGTCAACCTGCGACTCTGCCTTCAAGGAACTATGAACCTACACCCCAAGGTCTCTTTGTTTGGCCTAGGATTCAACCATTAAGTGTATATGTCCTGCCCTAACTTGCCGGACCAAAATGAAGCACATTATATTTATCTAAATTAAACTCCATCTGCCACACTTTGGCCCATTGGCCCATCTGATCAAGGTCCTGTTGTACTCTGAGATAACCTTCTTCAATGTCCACTACACCACCAATTTTTGTGTCATCTGCAAACTTACTAACTATTCCTCCTATATTCATATCCCAGATCATTAATGTAAATGACAAAAAGCAGTGGATCCAGCACCGATCCTTGCAGCACATTGCTGGTCACAAGCCTCCAGTCTGAAAAATAACCCTCCACCATCAATCTTGGTCTCCTACCTTCGAGCCAATTTTGTTTCTAAATGGCTAGGTCTCCCTGGATTCCATGTGATCTAAGGTGGGGGCAAATTACTGCAGATGCCGGAATCTGAGCTGAAAACAAAAGTGCTGGAAATCACAGCAGGTCAGACAGAATTCATGGAGAAAGAGCTCTGATGAAGAGTCATCTAGACTCAAAACATTAACTTGGTGTCTCTCCACAGATGCTGCCTGACCCATTGTGATTTCCAGCACTTTTTCTTTTCAGTCCGAGTGATCTAATCTTGCTGACCAGTCTGCCATGCCGGAACTTGTTGAACACCTTGCTGGAATGTCCATATAGACAATGTCTACTGCGCTGCCTTCATCAATCTTCTTTGTCACTTCTTCAAAAACTTCAATCAAGTTAGCGAGACATGATTTTCCATGACAGAGCCAAGTCAACTATCCCTGATAGTCCTCGCTTTCCCAAATACATGTAAATCCCTCAGAATCCCCCCCAACAACTTAACTACCAATGACGTTAGGCTCACCAGTCTATAATTCCCTGGCTTTTCCTTACCACTTTTCTTAAACAATGGCACCACATTAGCTACCCTCCAGCCTTCTGACGCCTCACCTGTGACTATCGATGATACAAATATCTCAGCAAGCGGCCCAGCAATCACTTCCCTAGCTTTCCACAAAGTTCTGTGTTACACCTGATTAGGTCCTGAGGATTTATCCACTTTTATACTTTTAAGACATCCAGCATCTCCTCCTGTGAGTGGTGAACTTTCTTCATGTACCACTGCAGTTATTATGGTTTTCCTGTAGTATGCTTAGTTAGGGGATTTCAAGATATTGCCTCAGCAAAAATGAAGGAAAATGGAAAAGAGTTACTGAGCACTTAGTTGGGGATTGCACAGTGGGCCTTCCAGTGGAAATTCCACTTAACATGATTCATATGCTGGACGAAGAGGAGCAACTGGAGACTGTAAGAGAAGACAGATCAATCAGGCAGAACCAGCGGAGAACAAGATCAGGCCTATATTACCCATTTGTATAGATTCAGGGATGCTCACTGAGACCTTTACTACTATCTCAGTATGCTTTCTTCAGCCATGAAGCTTTAAATGAAATTTGTTTGTTGATTTAGCCACATCTATAATCAGCAATGGCAACTTTGGCTCTTGGCGAGAGGGTGACCACAGCTCTCAACTTTTAGGCCTCCACTTTCTATTTTTCTCCTTATTATTCCTTCCTTCCCACCCCCACAAAGATAACTAAAAACATATATTGAATTGATTTGCAATCCTATTATTTTGGCTGCATGCTGCAAAGTAAATTGCCACATTAAATGTATGTGCAGGATTGACAGCCTGATGATTAGTACATTGACTTTCAGACTATAGAATATTTTAATCAGTTGTGTGTGATTAATTAGCAAAGTCCACTAACACATGTGCCTGTATCACTCTCTATAAACCCTTCGTTGAGTTATATGGCATAGTTAGTGATTCACACCACAGGATGTGCATATTTGACCCTTTTCCTTCCATGCAGTTGTGAATTAGCCTGCCTCAATGAAACTCTGAAAGATGAAAGATTTTCTAGAGTAAATTCCACCTCTGATAGGATTGGCAGCTTTTCTTACCTCTAGGTAGATACTTTTTATTATATGAGCTATGTTTGTACTATATACTTGGCTAATTCCAATCTTCCCAGCTGTCGGTTAATGTTTTGCCTTATTTGGTTAATTACACAACACTGGGTTGCTCAGGAAACTCCTACGGGAATAGGTCACAAGGAGAAACTGGAGCCTGGCTGGCAGTGAGTGCACAAAGGGAAATGCATCGCATTCCTCCTGGCTCCCCACAGAGGATCACCATCAGTACTCAGATATACTGCACATCGCAATATTAAAGTGGCAGCCTCCTGTAGGAAGTGAGCATTTTAAGGTTGAACAAACTGTGCTGTGTTTTGGTTGTGACAGAGCCAGCTTCCAGAACAGTTAATCACATAAACGATGTCCCGAGTTTCACAGGACTCTGTCAAAGTGCCATCAGCAACTAGTGTTTCCGCCAGATGGGCAATGTCTGTAGAATGTTCATGTAGCTCAAATTTCAAGAGGTAAATAAATTAAACCAAACTCCTGTATTATCTTTCCTTACTTTAATATTTTTGTACATTTCATACTGTTCCTCTCCTAAAAGTGCCACTTCACGTCAACCTGGTTTTACCAAAATCAGCAACGTACCTCATCCAAGTGATGAATATTTATGCAACAGATTGTGCTTGTAGGATATTTAACATCACAGCCTCAGTTTGAATCTGTTCTCAGCTCAGGCAGGACAAATAGACCTTCCAGCAAAAGTAATTGAACCATGGAACTTAGGAACAAGCGAAGGCCATTCAGCCCGTCTGGCATTTTAGGTCATGACTGTTCATCTAAATCAATGACTGAGCTTCCACAGCCCTCTTGTGCAGAGAATTCCAAAGATCCACGCCTATTTGAGTGAAGAATTTTTTCTTCATCCCATACTTAACTGTTTACCCTTCTTGGCGATTTAGCTGTGAAAATTCTCGCAGATTTTCCCTTTTCCTCAGCCTGGAGACATTTGGTCAAAACCTAATACCATCAGTATTGATTTTTGCTGAAATCAACTAGTTCTGATTAGAGACAAGATGAATCTTGTAGCACGTAGTGTCAGAAACCCATTGATCCACGTGGAAACCTCTCTGTGTGTTTGGAAAATACAGATGAGCTTTAATAAAACAGAACATGGCTTGTTGGGATTTCTATGCCTACTGAAATTCCACCTATGTTAGCATTTGATGGATGGGGAGGGTTACTCCTCCATTTACTTGTACGGAGAGTTCTGATCTTTCAGTCAAACATTGCAATTTTACATTTCATAGGTAATGCACTGGAAATCAAACCCTACTGTTCCCGGTGTTGTCAAGAGAGTTAAAGGTTTTAAAGAGTCCTTGGAATTCCCAATTTATTTGTTTTTTAAACCCAGTTAGCAGGAAGCATAGTTATTGTACCTAATAGGAATTACTACATAAATAAATAGTCTGGCTACAAATAAACAATTGTGAGTTGTCAACATATAATTTTACTAGTTAAAACTCTCACTCCCCTTTATAAAATTCCCCATACACACATACATAGACAGACACTGATGGGGAAAAAAACACAGGTAGTATGGACGGATGAAATGACTGGGAAGGTAGTTGATGGTCCCTATCCACAGGGTTTGCTGGTTTGACCCATCTGGCTTCTCAGGACATGCTGCAATGTGTGGCTTCATGATCCTCTCTTTCCAGCCATTTTCACTCGTTTGCCAGAGGTACAAGTTGGCTTGTTCACACTTCTAAACTTTTTATCTCTTTGGTTAAGAACCATAACTGACAGCAACCACTGAAGGAAAAGTAAACTGACTTTCTTCAGGTTTAAGGTGGTTTTTACTGCAGAGAATAGACACCTGTTGGCAAGATCCAATGACTTCTCCCGATCTCATTCACAGCCACAAGCTATTCATCTACATGGCAGTTAATCACATTTTTGATGTTAGGGCAGAACACCTTTGTCATTGACAGCTAGTTGCTAGTCTATGTACAGTTACTTGTTGTGAGCCAATGTTGCATTCATATACATCCCTTGCCTCCTGTTCATCTGCAAATAAGACTTCCACAAATGCTTGGACAAGCAGTTATGTAAACAGCACTTAAAATGAGCATCAGGATTGATTGCTTTTAAAAAAAGTCAGCAATCCTTCAACAACCCTTGGTTTTTAAAATAGTCTTTTTCCCATTTTAGTCCACAATGCAAATTACAGAAAAATTAAAAAGATGCAGTCTTTACAATGCAATAAGGGAAATGCAATATAAACAGAAATTGCAAGATTAGCTCATCAGGTCTGACAGCATCTGTGGAGAGAAAAAACAGAATTATCATTTCTAGTCCTTTATGACTCTTCTTCGGTAGTGAAGGGGGCTGGAAAATGATTGTGCTTGTGATGTTAACAATGGGGGAGCAGGAATAAGTGGAAGAGGTAGAGAGGGTGCCCAAAGCAAAAAGACAAGGGGAGTGCTAATGGTAGTAGAGGAGAGATATAGATAGAAAATAGCTGTTAATGTTTGGTGTGAATAGTGGAAAATAGGTCACATTTACTGAAAGCATACCCGAGCAAGCAAGACATGGCGGGAGGGTGGGCAGTGGTAAGGTGGATGGTATAATGGGGTCCTGTGAAATGAGTGTCAGGAGTTAGGTAAGAAGTTAAAAAGTAAGACCTTAACGGTAGTGATCTCCAGAATATGCGCCAGTGAGGATAGAAATAGAAAGACAGGCCAGGTGAGTGCGTGGCTGAGGAGCTGGTGTCAGGGGGCAGGGTTTTCAGTTCTTGGATCATTGGGATCTCTTCTGGGTAGAGTGGCCTGCACAAGAGGAATGGGTTGCACTTGAACCAAAGGGAGTCCAATATCCTTGCGGGAAGATTTGCTAGTGTTACCCAGGAGGGTTTAAACTAGTTTGACAGGGTAGTGGGACTCTGAATAAGAGAGGGGCCAACGAGAAGTCAGGGGAAAATATATTAGCCATCAAGAGCAAGTTTACTCTTCAGGATAGCCAGTGTCACAGTAAAGGGAGAGAAAAGACTTCTGGTTTAAAGTGCATTTATTTCAACACATGAGGCCTGACTGGTAAGGCAGATGAACTCAAAGCATGGATGGGCTCTGGGGACTAGGATATTATAGCCATAACAGAAACATGGCTGAGAGAAGGGCAGGACTAGCAGCTCTATGTTCCAGCATACAGAAGCTACAGGCATGACAGAAGTACAAGTAAGCGAGGAGGGGAAGTTGCCCTTTTGATAAGGGAGAACATAACAACAGTGCTTAGGGGGGATAGTCTTAAGGAGTCATCAAATGAGGCCATATGGTTAGAACTTAGAAACAAGAAGGGGATGGTTACTCTTTTGGTACTGTATTATAGAACCCCAAATAGCCAGCGGGTACGACAGGAGCAGGTGTGTAGAGAGTTTGGAGGTACCTTTGAAAATAATAGAGTAGTATTGGTTGGAGATATTAATTTCTCCTGTATTGACTGGGCCACCCAGTGTGTGAAAGGCCTGGATGGGGTGGAATTTGTCAATTGTGTCCAAGAAAGTTTCCTAAATCAATATGTAGAGAGCCCTCCTCGGGAGGGTGCAATACTGGACCTCCTCTTAGGAAACGAGGTTGGGCAAGTGACTGAAGTGTCAGTCGGTGATCACTTTAGGACCAGTGACCATAACTCTCTTAGTTTTAATATAGTTATGGAAAAAGATTATTTGATTTTGATTTTTTGATTTTGATTTTGATTTTATTGTCATGTGTACCAAAATACAATGAAAATCTTTGTTTACGAGCGGCACAGGCAGATGACAGCAAGGAAAGGATGTACAGATCTAAAAGACTTAGAGGCACACAGATAAGACAGGCCCACAGGTTAAGGTGCTAAACTGGAGCAGGGCCAATTTTGGGGCCATTAGACAGGATCTAGTAGCAGTCGATTGGGTGAGTTTGTTTGAAGGAAAAGGAACGACTGGCAAATGTGAGACTTTTAAAGGTGTGATATCAAGAGTCCAGGGACAGTATGTCCCTGAGAGGGTGAAGGGAAAAGCTGGAGATTTAGGGGTTCCTGGCTGGTGAGGGATATTAAGGTTCTGGTCAGGAAAAGAAGAAGAAGGCACAATTGGGTTTAAACTATTGGGCTCAAGTGAATCCCTAAATGGCTATAAGAAGTGTAGGAGCACACTTAAGAGGGAAATCAGAAGAGCAAAAAGAGGGTATGAGATAGATCTGGCAGATAAGGTTAAAGATAATCCCAAGAAGTTCGAAAGCTATATTAAGAGTAAAAGGGTGGCTGGGGGGGAATAGGTCCCCTTAAAGATCAGCATGGCTGTATATGTGGGGAGCCACAGGAGACTGGGGAGATTTTTTAAAATATTTCTACTTAGTGTTCACTGAGGAGTGAATCATGGATGTTAAGGAAATAAGGGAAACAAGCGGAGATGTTTTGGACCGCATACATTTTACCAGAGAAGAGGTGTTTGTAGCTATAGGTCACATTAAAGTGGATAAATCCCCTGGGCCTGATTAAGTTAACCTTCAGACATTGTGGGAGGCTAGGGAAGAAAGGCAAGGGAAGTCCTTAATGAATACTTTGCTTCAGTATTCACCAGTGAGAGGGACTTTGGCGTTTGTGAGGACAGCATGAAACAGGTAGATATGCTCGAACAGATTGATGTGAGGAAGGAGGATGTGTTAGAAATTTTGAAAAACATGAGGATAGATAAGTCCGCTGGGCCAGACGGGATATACCCAAGGTTTCTACTGAAAGTGAGGGAAGAAATTGCTGCCCCTTTGGCGATGATCTTTGCGTCCTCACTGTCCACTGGAGTAGTATCAGATGATTAGAGGGTGGCAAATATCATTCCCTTGTTCAAGAAAGGGAATAGGGATAATCCTGGGAATTACAGACCAGTCAGTCTTACTTCTGTGGTGGGCAAATTATTGGAGAGGATTCTGAGAGATAGTATTTATGATTATTTGGAAAAGCACAGTTTGATTAGAAATATTCAGCATGACTTTGTGAGGGGCAGGTCATGCCTCACAAGCCTTACTGAATTCTTTGAGGATGTGAAAATACGTACTGATGAAGACAGAGCAGTTGATGTGGTTTTTATGGACTTTAGCAAGGCATTTGAGAAGGCTCCCCATTGTCGGCTCATTCAGAAAGTAAGGAGGCATGGGATTCAGGGAAATTTGGCTATCTGGATACAAAACTGGCTGTCCAATAGAAAACAGAGAGTGGTAGTAGATGGAAAGTATTCAGCCTGGAGCTCGGTGAACAGTGGTGTTCCGCAGGGATCTGTTCTGGGACCTCTGCTCTTTGTGATCTTTATAAAATAGTAAAAACCTGACTTGCTACATGTGTTGCTGTCGAGGATCCACCATGCAATTTTAAGCCATCTTTACTCAATTATCTATTCATGTATTCTAAGTAAAGTCCCCTGTATTTCACAATGGGAAGCATTTGTTCCATGTTAGGTGTGGTTCTGCTCAGGAGCAAACTCATCTTGATAATAAGCCTCACGATTGGAGAGAACATAGAACACAGAAATTAGGAGCTGGAGTAGGCCATTTGGCTCTTTGAACCTGCTTTGCCATTCAATATGATCATGGCTGATCGTTTATCTTAAAGCCATATTTGCATTTTTTCCCAATGCCTCTTTATGCCTTTAAAATCTAAAAGAAATCCCTTTTTGGATATATTTAGCCACTTGGCCTCCTTAACTTTCTGCGAGAGAGAATTCCAGAAAGGTGGAGGAGGCTGACTTTTCTCTGTTACTGCAGTTTCAGATTAAGAAAAATGTGATTTCCACGGTTCAGAATTCAGATTTGTTCCAATCATTGAGTCCCTTTCTTTAGTTTACTATTACTTGTGGCACGCTAAGTTGATAAATCCTAAGCAGATATAGGATTATCTCCCGATTTTACAGAATCTATAAAATCAAATTTAGCAATAATTTCCTGTGACCATCCCTAGAGGGGCTTGATAGGCACACGAATCCCATTAAATTTAATTTCTTATCAATATTTTTCTCTTTTTCATTTCCGGCTCCCTTACTTCCCATTGTTCTGCACCTCTGTCCAGACATCTTCACAGATTAACACTACTCTTTATTAAAGAGAGACGGGGATGCCTTTAACTATTTAATTTGGTCACTGTAGTTACTGTAAAATTCCAATTGAACTTTTGCTACAGCTCTCCTTTAATGTCTCTTTGTTCTGGTGGTTAAGAGTTCGCATTTGAAATTCTTACACAGATTGAAACAACGAGAAGACGCAATTGAAGTCTGCCCTTTCATGTACATTTAATTTACAGAGTGCCATGCACATGTGAACATTCTTCACCCTTCCAAAATGAGAATGATAGATATATGATTACTACCACATATGACAAACAGTGATGGTAATTGAAAAGAGATATGGGGTGTCCATATTATTTTCATCATATTCTGTTTCTGGTACTCCATTTATGCCAGTCATGAAATTCTACAGAGGGGTGCATCCAGGAATATGGAAACTGCACCATTAACTATAACAAACTTTCCACATTGGAAATAGTTTCCCCCCAGTTGCCTGCCAACAGTGGATTCCTGCACACTAGGGTGCTTCTAATGTTCCATCCAATGATAAGCATGCAAAAACTAATTGAGGGCGCCTTTCTTGGAGCAAGTGTGCTGAATTTCCTTTCAAAAGAGAAAGCCTGCTGTCCCCTTGACTCCTTTTGTAAGGAAGCTGCCTCAAATTGTATAACTAAATCCTCAGATGCTAATATCTAGACAGGTAAGTTTAATTTTTATGATATCACTGTGGGTAATTACCTGCATAGGAGTTTTTAGTGTCTCTTTTAACACGATCACTAACAATCTTAAGCATGCTATTAATCAGATTGAAATAAGATAGTAATGAATTTTATGTACATGTAACAAACCCTGGTTAAGGAGAAATACAATGCATTTACCTTGTAAAATAACCTACCACAATACATTGTATAAACTGAACATATGAAAAAGTGTTCTAAGGCCAGGTCACTGGGCCTGAAACGCTAATTCTGATTTCTCTGCACAAATGCTGCCAGAACCGTTGAGCTTTTCCAGCAATTTCTGTTTTTGTTTCTGATTTCCAGTATCCACAGTTCTTTCAGTTTTTTATAGAAAAATGTCCCTTGACCAGCTGTGTCCAGAGATTTGTAGCCCAGTGTAAATAAGCATGTAAGTAAAAGTAATAATCTGAACATTAACTTCAGCGACTAGCACTGCCACTAAACATCTTGCTAATTTTAAAAATTTATCACTCTCAATTACTTCCCAGTGGAGAATTTCAGGACCATGCATGAGTTTGGGGAAGCAGAGGGAGGGTTTTGAAGGGGATCCTGATACCTCCTTTCACCATGTAAAATAAATGGCATGGTCAGTATTTGTTACACTGGAGCCCAGATAAACACGTCATTGATCCAAGTATAATATTCCAATGTGCAGTTCCACTCACATTCCAATTGTATAACCTTGACTCAAGCTCAATTCCAATTCAAGCATAACATTTCTCTGCTTAAAAGTTATCCATTTGCCAGGATTTTGGCCGTCTCCATCTCCCTTAGGCACAACTACACTACCTCATTTGGAATCTTCTGGAGGTGCCCTGACCATGAAACTGCAGCTAAAAGCAAAATATAACTTTTAAAAAAAAACAAAGGGTTGACTATGGAGGCAGATCAGACTAATTTGAATCAGGTTAAAGAGGCATTCAGTCTCTGAAAAATTGCCTGGAAGTAGTTTTACCTTGAAGCAAAAGAACTGTATCATTTTTGTCATGTTGACATCACAGATCTGAAGTTCTGATTGCTGAAATTCACATATGATTCTCTAACACATACATGCAGCATTACTGTGCACTATTTTTACAACCATTAGCTCAGGTTTACTTTGACACAAATATCAGATCATGCCAAATTTGAATGTTGATTTACATGCTGGAATTTGCTAAACCATTTTAAGTGACTAAAGCAAGTAAACTTACCAGGATGTTGCCTGGAATGGAGGGAAGGTCTTACGAGGAAAGGTTGAGAGAGCTAGGGCTTTTCTCTTTAGAACGACGAAGGATGAGAGGTGACTTGATAGAGGTGTACAAAATGATCAGAGGTATAGATAGAGTGGACAGCCAGAGACTTTTTCTTAGGTTGGAGGTAGCTATTACGAGGGGGCATAGTTTTAAAGTGAGTGGAGGTAGATATAGGGGAGACGTCAGAGGTAAGTTCTTTACTCAGAGAGTGGTAGGGGCATGGAATGCATTGCCAGAGAGGGTAGTGGAGTTGGCCTCATTAGGGGCATTTAAGCGGCTATTAGATAGGTATATGGACGATAGTATAAGGTAGGGGTGGAGGTTAGATAGACCTTAGGTTTAGGGCAAAAGTTCGGCACAACATCATGGGGCCTGTACTGTGCTGTCCTGTTCTATGTTCTATGTTCTAAACATCTTCTGCGATTCTTTCCTCAGTTTTGTGGGTAATGATAATCTTGCTACCACCACCTCCACCTAACCCCAACCCCCAGATGGGAGAAACACAAGTGCAACATGTCCACTTCAGATTGAAAGTGGAATGGAGTGGAGCGAAGGCAGTCGTCCTACTCTCATGGGGTGGGTTGGTCACTGAAATATTTTCAGCAGATTGTGTACCTCCAGTTTTGTTTTTTTATTTCTGAACTCACATCTCTCAGACCTGCCTAAACATGGAAAACCTGACAGATGAAAGGCAATGTGAAGGCTGGATCTCTGAGGTAGAGGCCTTTATTGCTTGTGGATGAGGAAGAGCAGAAATGCTTGCATCCTTACCCCATCTCACCAAGCTTAACTTCTAAACACAATCTAACTTAGTAACCTTCCATCCAAGCTCCCCCTAGAATGTCCTCCTTTCCCCACAATATCCAAGATTATTGTCACAGAATTGTTACAGTGCAGGAGGAGGCTTTTGGCCCATTGAGCCTGCACTTGTTCACCAGCTAAGTATTATTACTTTGTGCCTTTCTTGCACCTTTTTGCTATAATCCTGCATATTATTTCTCATTGAATAAGCATCTAATGCCCTCCTGAATGCCTCAACTGAACTACACTTTACAGGCTGCACATTACAGACCCAAAGCGCTCAATCTGTGAAAATGTTTTTCTCTTGCATTGCATTTACTTCTTTTGAAAATGACTTTAAAAAACTGTGCCCTCTCATTCTTGATCCTTCCATGAGCAGGAATAGTTTTCTTCTGTCTAATGTGTCCAAACCTCTCATGAGTTTGAAAACTTTGATCAAATCTCGTCTTAGCCACCACTTCTCTGAAGTAATCAGTCCCAACTTCTCTAAGATAACAAAGTATAGAGCTGGATGAACACAGCAGGCCAAGCAGCATCAGAGGAGCAGGAAAGCTGACATTTCGGGTCTGGATCCTTCTTCAGAACTTCTTTAATGTTTTGTCATAACAAGAGTTTCTCATGCCTGGAGCCACTTTTTGCAAACATTTTATGCTCTGATGAACCACCCTAATGTGTTTATATCCTCCCTGAAGTATGGCACCCATAACTGTACACAATACTCTAGCTGATTTCTAACTAGTGTTTCATATAAATTCAGCATTGCCTTCTTGCTCTCATACTCTATGTCCCTATGCATAAAGCCTAAGATACTGTAAGCTTTGTTAGTCGCACTCTCTACATACTTGACCACCTTTAACTACATAAACATAGATATCAAGGTCTCTCTGCTCTTGCACATCCTTTAGAGTGGTTGTGTTTATTTTGTACTGTTTCTCAATGTTCTTTCTAGCAATTGCAGCCCATTAGAGATTGTACCACAATACTGTAGAAGTTTACCGGACAGAGTGAGATCATTTAAATCAACATATTAACGCACATTCTTTTTGACAACAATCTAAAAATAATGCTACTGCTCTGCTCTCATGACCTGTATTGTATTCAGCTTCAAATATTTATTCCGTTTTCTCTTGAATGAAGCAATGATCTTTGCTTCAATTCCCTGCCAGCAGCAAGGCATTACTGGTAGGTGAGAATTGAAATTAATTCAGCATGGAAAGGAGCTTTAGGACGGAACATTACAGACAAGATACAAGGAAGTGGCGGAAACATCAGAATCTATTCACTTATATAAAGGAACAATGGAGGAGCTATTACATTACTGGGTGCATATCATGGGCCACTAAATAGTAAGGATGAGATAATGGTGTAAATTTACACGCAAATTTCAAAAAATTGCAAAAATATATGGAAACTTCAAATGTCCTAATATAGCCTAGCATAGCAATAGTATTAAGCGAATATAGAATTGAAATGTGTTCGAGATTACCTTCTTGATCTGTATGTTTCCACTTGAGTGAGAAAGGTGGCATTGCTGGATCTAGTTTTGAGGAATGAAGTCTCCATAAGATTGGAAGTGGGAATGATAATTGTGCAGTGTTCAGGTCCATTTGCAGCTCTGCAGAAAATGAACCATCCAATGCCTGCATGCAGCAGGATCTGGACAATATTCAGGCATGGATTGATAAGCAGTAAGTAACATTGAAGTCTCACAAGTATCAATCAATGACCCTCTACAACAACAGGGATTGTAACTATACACCCTTAACATTCAGTGGCATTACCACCGTTGAATTTTTGTATTCTAGTCTTATCATTGACCAGAAGGTTAACAAGATGAGCCACATAAAGGAGTGTTATGGAAGGCTGTCCACTTGCCTAGAAATTACAGATACCAAGAAACATTGGCCTTACCCACAATAACCATGTTCCAAAAAAACTGCAAAAACTTTGGAGCAGGTGTAGCATTCTACAGTGGGACTGCTTTGGGAAATAATGATCATAATATTATCAGGTGTTGAATAATAATGAAACAAGACAAGGAAAAATCTAATGTGAAAATATTCAAAAGGAAAAGGATTAATCTCCATCAGTTAGGAAATAACCTGGAGACTGGTCAGTCCATAGCTCTAGCAGTTTCCATGGTACCACATCCATTGTGATTATAATTTTGCAAAATTCCTCTCTCTACCATCTCTTGAGTTACGGGTCTTACAATAATGTTTGTTTGAATCCTTTGTCATGAAGACAGAAGCAAAATGTTTGTTCATTTCATCTGCATTTCATTAATATATACTATTAGTTCCCCATTCTTACCGTTTGGAAACCCAACAGTCACTTTACTGACCCTGTTGTACCAAAATAAATGTAATGACCTCACACAAGTGGTCTAGATCAATCAATATATCTTCACATGCCACACAGTATCAATTGCATCATTAGCTTCACACACTGTACCGTTTAAAATCCATCCATCACTTTCCTACTAACAGTTTCTAACATTATTCACATTCATAGCCCCACCTCACCCTTACACACTTTGCACTGCTGCAAGTGTATATACACATCACACAACTTGCACACATTGCCAGTTATTCAACCGTAGCAGGCACATACATTACACTTAGTGTACCCTGCATGCAGCAAAATCTGGATAGTCTCCATAAGCGTAGCGTAGGGCAGGAGCTGATATAGTGCATCACCAGCAGGAGAGTTAGATCATACACAAATTCTGTTGAGGACTCAGATGAACACATTGATAGGATGGCCTACAGAAAAAACTTTGCTGGACATGCACACAGAAATGTTTGGCTCATAGGCACGCCTGTCAGAACATCTACTGTCACTGTTAAGGAACATGGAGGACTCCGCTTTAAGTTGGCACAAGGCATTTCAAAGAGTTTGGAGTCAATCCTTTCCAACAGTGAATTGTTGGGCAATTGCATGAGAACATTTGTAGACCCAACCATGGTAAAACATCTGATGATGGATATCGCAACATTGATTGCAACACTACCAGAAGCCACCCAATGTCTGAGTGTTGCAGAGCAAGTTCAGATTAATGCATGAACTGTCAGCATTATTGCCATTCAAGATCTTTGGTGAAGCACAGACATCACTTACACAGATCATGGCTTTGATGGGTAGAGGTAGAGATGCTCTTGGAACATCTTGATATATAAAGCTTCCTCTTGAAAATCCTTTCCTCCCTCTGTTCCTTCCTGTCTGAGCAACTTGTCTTCTTTGATGTTTCTGCACTACTTCCCACTCATGCTGCAAACCAAGTGGGAACTAAACCAAGTGCAACTAAAACACCCAACTCTGGGAGAAACTGGTTTACTTAAACCCCTTGCAAGACACAAACAACACCTTTGCACAGTCTGCACCACTTACTGCAGACTTCACCAGCTGTTAGCAACTCCTCTAAACCTCTACAGACTTCACAAACTAAAACCGAATTTTGCAGCCTATTGAGGTTAAAACTGCACAACTTCAAAGGGCAGGGAGTTATCCCTGATATCCCTCACTTAAAACAAATTATCCAATCGTTGTCATGTTGCTGGTTGTAGAAACTTGTTGTGTACAAATTGACCACCACATTTTCTACATTATAATACTGACTCTGGAATCCTTGGTTTTATGAAGATGCTTAGAACACAATAACAAGTAAGCTATTCTATACATTATATGCATTGTTTTGGTATCAATTGGAATATGGCATCTAAATCTAGGTGTATTGTTAGGCTGAAAGTACCTAATGGGTTCTAAAAGGTCTAATCAAAATGAATGCAAGAAGATATAAAGCAAATTTATTAGCTTAATCTACTTTAGATACATGTAAATTAAGAGTGAATATATTAGCTTAAACTATTTAGACATGTTGAACAAGCTAGTCTCACTGCATTCTGCCTGTCAGGGACTCTTGGATGACAGCTGGCACTTGGAGCTCTATCTGAATTTTCACAGTACCGGTCCATGAACCCCAGCCCAATGGTGAAGGTCCATGGCCCCGGTCTCACAAACCCTGTCCAATGGGGAAAGTTCCATGAATGGGACAGAGTCCCTGATATTAACATTTTTCTGGACCTGTGCTGTTTCGCCAACTCGTAATACTTACAGTATTTTTTCCAGATATTCCATTGTACAGAAAATAAGTCTCAAACATCACCAGGTGGCTCCATGTTAACTACAAAAAAAAACGTTCCCACAGACAATCAAAGTTGTGCAGTTATCTCCCAGCCAAAACAGACTGTTTTTTGCACCAGGCCTATTTTCATGAATTTTTCCACTTGGCTTCAATTCGTCATTGTCATGTCCAAATAACCCTTAACCATTAACCCTTGGTATTCTGATTTGGAGATATCTTTTTTGAGTCTAACACCACACTGGGCAACATACTTGAGAAGGTGTCAAGCCCTTAAGTTAAATGCACAGGAGAGTTATTAGAATAATACTGGGAATGAAAGAAATATGTTGGATGGAGAGACCGTATATGTAGTCTCCCTGGGGAAAAGAATGTTAAGGAGAGATGAAGATGTTCAAAATTGTGAAAGTTTTAATCATCAATTAAGAGAAATTATTTCCAAAAGCAGAGAGGTGAGGAATTAGAGGAGATTTAAGTGTCTAAATTTTCATCCTTGAGCAGGTAGAAGGAGTAAGGAAAATATACAGCTTGGCCGGCCTGCCTTGAAATTACCTATAAGAACAGGGTTTTTATCTTGGTGTTGGTGGTTTAGATGTAGTGACAAGTGGCAGTATCTGAGCCTCTCCCCTCACACTTCATCAGCCATCAGAAACACCCCTTGCCATCTGCTGCACCCTACTCACCCCTGTTGACCCTCATGTCCCATTCCATAGCAAGATACACCCCCAAGCCCCATGCCTAAAATGCATAATGTGATATGGCTGAGACCAGACATCCATTATCCATTTGAAAGACCTGAACCTTGGCTTGGTTGACAGCTTCAGCTCATTGAGCTCTCATGTCAATTTTATAGTGTTTGCATACCCAAGGTTAAGGGATTACAAGTGCTTACAGTTTTAGCTATTGATATTTGAATGGTATAAATGATTAACATATCTGTAGGACTGTAATGAAAAGGAGTTTTAACATGGCAGAACATTATCAACAAAATACTTTTTTTTTTAAGTGAAAGCTTTCTTTTAAACACATCCTACTCTCACTGCAGAATCCAATGCTTCTTCACTGTGTATAGTCAGTCAATGGCATAGAAGTGACATTACCTAGCTTAGATGGGGCATGAAGAACCATTGGATGGTTGGATGAAAAGACACAGCCTGGCACAGATGTCATGAGGGTGGGTGGTGTGTTATGTATTACTGTGTGTGTGTAATATATCTTTAGCAGACAAGCTCAAGATATCAATGGCATATCATGAGCATGTGACCTGATGGTAAAAAAGCCTCAGTTTCCATCTTACTTGCTAAACTGCAGCATGACCTGCTGAGGAAAGTGTGTTGCAGTCTGTAACCAAATCACTTAAAAGTATTAACAGAGTATGCAAATGCAAACATATTCATGATGTTCAGAGTCAGGTGAAAGGCAAATTTCAGAAGATGACTACATATTCCATATTATTAACTATACTCATTATATTGATGGTACCTGTCAATCTGAAGCTTTTACAACCATTGACATCATATGTCCTGAATAGGCAGCTCAACACAGCTTAAAAACTAAAATCACCATAGGAGCTAGTGCCAGAAATTATTACCAGCCTGAAATGCATATATTTAAATAACCTGCTGTAGGAAGGATATTATTAAATTGGAGATGGTTCAGAAAAGGTTTACCAGGATGCTGCCAGGAATGGATGGTTTGAGTTATAAAAACAGGCTGGGACATTTTTCACTGGAGCGTAGGAGGTTGAGGGATGACCTGATAGAGGTTTATAAAGTCATAAGCAGCATAGATAAGGTGAATAGCAAGGGTCTTTTCCCAAGTACTTTAACCATGGCCTAACTTACTTCTTCTAAATATTCATCATTATTTTCATCCTTGAACTGTATGCCACTATTTATAAAATATAAAATGCTGCTTGTAATTCCTACCACATTTCTTGGCCTCTGCCTAAAAGAAGACTCAGCTGGAGGTTAGTCAGGCTGATGAAAATGGCCAAACCTGAAACAACAGGTGCATTCCGATCAGCTCAGGAATAATACACTTCAATTTTTTAGATAACATTTCTCAATTCCATCTGTTTAAATTGGAGCCACTGATTTTTTCATTAACTGAATAGGTCAAATTACACTTTCAGTAATGGAATTCTAAGATTTTCTCGAGATATTACCCATGTTATTGGAAAATGCAATTCTGTATCAGTGACTTTAGAAATAAGAGCAGTAACCTTTTGTGTGCTGTACAATGCAAGTGACTTTTAAAGTACTATGGATGTTTGGCTATGTAAGAAGGAATAGTTTCAGTTTGATGCTATTTGCGTTAAAGAGAAAAGGCTGTTTTATGATCAAATCAAGAGTTAATCTCAAAAAAGCTAAGCCAAAGTCTTAGGGAATATTGCTTTTTAAATCAGCCTGGCCATTAATTCAAACCATTTCCATTCAAAAGAGTTATTATTCTCTGAATAGTGGTATGTGAAGAGATCCTTAAATCTGGCACATGGTGACATGGATTGCAGTTTCTGTTTTATTTTAATTCAGTTGTGCTGGTTATAATCAAAATCTGATTATGCCTGGCAATATCAAGTCAGATTCAACAAATGTGGACAAATGTTATGCATGCCTTAATTTGACGAATGGGAAACTGTTCTGGGTTAAAGGAATATGAGATGGAAAGAAGTAACATGCATTTATAAAACACTCTTCATATATTCAAGATGCCACAATGTACTTTGAAACCAATAGACTACTTTTGAAGTGTAACTGCCATTGCTATGTAAGCAAATCTTTTCAATTTCAATTTTGACTTCTGTACCTCTTTAATTACTCATTGCAGTTAATTGAAGGGATATTGAAAGCAGCTCTATCAATTGTTCCACTTATAGGAAGGATATTATTAAGCTGGAGAGGTTTCAGAAGAAATTTGCCAGGATGTTACCAGGAATGGAGAGTTTGAGTTATAAGGAGAGGCTGGGACTTTTTCCACTGGAGTGTAGGAGGTTGAGAGGTGACATGATAAAGGTTTATAAAATGATGAGGGGTGCAGATGAGGTGAATTACAGGTGTCTTTTCCCTAGAGTAAGGGATTTCAAGACTAGGGGGTATATTTTTAAGGTGAGAGGAGAAAGATTTAAAAAAGACATGAGAGGCAATTTCTTTACACAGAGTGTGGTTTGTGTGTGGCATGAACTTCCACAGGAAGTGATGGATGCGGCCAGAGATATGTTTAAAAGACATTTAGGTAAGTACATGAATAGGAAATGTTTGGAGGGATATGGGTCAAGCGCAGGCAGGTGGGACTGGTTTAGTTTGGGATATGGTCGGCATGGACTGGTTGGACCGAAGGGTCTGTTTTTGTGCTGTATGACTTTATGACTCTATGACTCTAATTAATGCTAGGTCATTAGTTCTGGATAATTACAATTATGGGTCTAATTTTCCCATTTGTTGTTAAAGTATGGTGACAAGCAAATTTCATGGTAAATCAACATCTGGATGAATTATGTTGCTCAATCTTCTGTATTTTAACTCATTAATTATACAAGGAAGAGATTGGGTGAAATAACTGCACAGATGCTAGTATCCTGTCACCAAGTCACCCTTTATTTACATGTGCACAGTACACTGGCTGTGGCCAGCCAGCTCAGAGTCAATCCCAGAAATGAGGAGACTCTGAATCCACTGTTTATATCTGACAGCCAGGGCTCCCTGACTGGCCCTGGTTACCAACCCCAATCAAGGATCTCATAGTCAATAAGATTCACATGGTTCCAATCACTCCATTGAGTATATTTCATGCCAAAAGACATTGCAAGTAAGGGTGCCATGCTTACCACTGCTGGAACTTTAGGGCTTCCAAGCCTCTGGAACCCAGTTGCAAACCATTTCAGACACTGCAAGCTACAAACTGAACCACACTGTGGTGTTTGCTCCTAACTTTGATCAGGGTAACATCTCGCAGGTGTGCCAGAAGCACTTGGTAGTTGGAATGAAGGATAGAGGTGTCCTCCAATGTTTCTGTTACTGTGATAGTTTTGGCACGCGAGTGCCTGGCTTCTCAATGGAATGGGTGGTGCTGTTTAAAGGCCCCAGGTCCAGCAGAGAACCCCAATGCCTTAACTGTTTGACTATAATCATCCAAGGAGAAGGACAGAAAGAGATGTGTTCTAGAGAAAATGACATCAGTGGCATCCTGGATGCATGACAACTCATGGATTGGGACATGCCACAGATGTTGGTAGTCACTCCCTGAAACAAATCATTAGCATAAAATTAAATCAAGCTATTCCCTTGACAGCCATCAGAATGGGATTTCCACCCAGCCATGGTGAGCTCTAGTCTTCTTTCAACATCTGACAGATCACTGATGTAATTGAGTGGGAGATTGTTTGTTTTCATCAATATTGCTGTCCAGACATTTGAAGATAACTGCAATGAAATCTACAAAAGGTAAAGTCACCATAATCCAACCAGACCTCTCTCATTAGAGAGATGACTGGGGGTAGTTTAAACTGTGTTACCACACCTCAGGTGAGGTTGAGAAGGAGAGTTCTTCATAGTAACTTCAGCCACTGTAGGAATTGAACCCATGCCATATGGTGTCACTCTGCATTGCGAATCAGTAGCTGAGCTAATTGACTCCAGTGAAATCTCTAAACTGTGGGTCTCACCTTTTGCCTGTGCATTCTTGGTGAACCTTCTGCTGGTGCTGCTTCTCTCTCCTGAGTGGCAACCACTGGAGGTCACTGTTCTTGCTAGACTTTCTGAGGTTCTTGTAGACATACTTTCCTTCTCTGCATTTTTCTGAGGAAGAGCAAGGCCACCAGGAAGCCAGGCAAAGCCTTGGATATTTCAGCTCCATCAGAGAATTCTGTGGGGGATGTCAGGGTGATGAACTAATGTTATTAGGGGTCATTTGAGCACTTATATCCTTAACAATCAAGCTGAATATTATGCCTTCACACAGCGTGGCATGGAGGCTTCTGAAAAAGGTCAGAGATCTGCCACGATATAGGGCTCAGAGGTAAGTGAACTTACTGTGTTTCACTGTAGACAATCAATATGCCTATGTTCCATTGGAAATAGACCTCTACTAGTAAGCTACCATGAAGCAGTGTCCTTCCCAATCCAAACAACTCTATCTTCCACATCACAGTTCATGTTATTATGTATTACCTTTCAGTGTGATGATATGACTCCTGCGATGCATTATCTTCCAGTACTTGGTCTGAGTTGTCACTGCCAAATGGAAACTTCAGGTTCCACTTGTCAGTTATCTTTTATAATAAGACTTGTTCAAGACAGGGGGGCAATCAGAATGCATAATGTAATGTTTCTGAATGTATTAGGCCATAACTTATTATCCACATTCTTTGATAACTGACCTCCAGCTGAAATGAGGATGGAAGCCAGATGGGTGGCGCTGCTTAATAAGTGAAGAATCCATAGTGTGGAATCAGGCCATTCAACCCAATAAGTCCACACCGACTGTCTGAAAAACATCCTACCCAAACTCACCACCACCATCATCCCCCCACCACCGATCCCACTACCTTATCCCCATAACCCTGCATTTCCTATGGTTAATCCACGTTCCTGCACAACCCTGGACACTACAGGCAACTTAGCATGGCCAATCCACCTAACCTGCACATCTTTGGACTGTGGGAGGAAACCGGAGCTCCCAGCAGAAACCCACGCAGACACAGGGAGAATGTGCAAACTCCACACTGTCTGGGTCCCTGGCACTGTGAGGCACCACTGAGCCACTGTGCCGCTCAAAGGCATGCTTGCTGCAATGGCCTCTTGCAGATCCTCAAAACCAAATTTCTTAACACCACCCCATAAAAATATTAACTTACTCCTCCTTCTTCACATGTGGCCACAGCCATTTTGTGAAGTTATTGCTCAGTTAACTTCCAAACCAGCATGACGAGGTTCAAACTTTCTGTTTGTACAAGTGACAGGTTCCACCTGTGGTGCACCAAGCTTCGCCCATTTTTCACTTTCCTTTATCTTACTGTCCCTGTGGCCCATTAGCTCCCCCCTGTTTTGGTTGACACCTTTACATTAATATTAATGTACCTATTTCACTTCCAGAGTTGATTACTTTGGAAATTCCAAAGCCCTTGTGGCCCTACACCCTCCTCATGCAAAGGCAGAGTTACTGTGACTTGCTGGAATCCCACATTCTGGATTATTGTTGTGTTTACAAATCAATATGTGTAAATCACATGCACTTGTTTTTTATTTTTATAATATTCCTTGCAATTTGTACTTTCCAAGTTTATTCTAGCAGCTGAATTGTTTAGGTGGAGTTCATTTTTGCATATCTATTATATATGATATACATCTACCTATGTCTATCTATTATTAATAGATTAGAAAAGTAGACATCAGACTCCACACTGTAAATATTAGATCATTTTTACAGATGTAAAATCAGTTTAAAATTCTGCGTGCCTCTGGTCTGCTCTTCTCACCTCCAGTCTCAAGTTATCAAGCTTATTCTGATATGCAATGTTCCTTGACCAAACAATACTAAACTTGATATAATCCGTACCTTTATTTATTTAACTGCAATTATACTGTGTTGCTTCAAAGATAACAGAGCTCATCATTTTTAGCTGAAAAATAATTAATGCATTACTTGAAACAAAAAAAACCTACTCTTATAAAGTAGTATGAAAGCAAACGATATGGGTAAGATGAGAAAGTAAAGTTCAGGTTGAAGATAAGTGATGATGTTAATTTGGCCAAAGAGACTTGAGGAATCACGTTGTTTACCCCTGCACGTATTTCTTGCATTCATTGGAGAATGACCAACATTCATGCAGACTAAATTTATAATCCACATTATAAATTTATAATATATATTTATAATATAGTATGACTGAGTTTATGATATATATTTCATAAAGACTGAAGAGAACTGTAAAAAGTCCTCAACTTTAAAAAATGAGATGAAACCTTGTACTGGTTTATAACATAGAATCTGTAAATCTGAAGCAATTACTTTGCATTAATGGGTGACACTAGAGTAATGGGTACAGGTTCACACTGGTAAGTGATACATTGTAGCTAGATATTGTGAAAGACTTTCTGCAATATGATGAATGTAAGGAATTAGTTTCAGTCAGTAGAGGTGGAATCAAGCACAGTTGAGGACGAACAGAATGCTGTGAAGGTATACTGTAATATCTGTAGTAACTGCAAATAATAGAGACAATTCCCAATGATAGTAGATTTTCAGATTAAAGGTGATTGCTGGACTGTTAGTACTTCTTGGGCAGAATTTCTGACTTCAGCTTGCCCAGTTGCTGATGAAATCTTTCACATCCCCAGTCACTGTGTCCTGTTTGGATTGCCAGCTGTCAAACCCATCCCCAGCAAAACTCAACATAAATCCTCAGTGGACTCATTTTGTCTCCTTCTATAACCATTGTTATTGAACAGGCCACTCTATAAACAGTCAGGACCTTGCATTTCAAATGTCTGTCATCAAGCCTTCTCATTTGCAACTTAAGAAAATTCTGAACAATGATATTCGTTTAAAGAAACTGTATCCCAGTGTGGGTCTTGCCAGGTTGGTTTTTAAAACTTGTGATAATCACTACTTTTGTGAGAACTCTTCACAACTTGACAGGATTAGTTACGTTATTTTGGTGCAGAAAATGGACTAGGAGTGAATGTACCATCTATATTTCTATGACATATTTAATACATGTAATATTTTTATTAGATGTAACACTAAGTGGATAATTAGAAATTTTTTTGAAGAGTGAGTTTGATGAAAATGTCACTCTGTACTCAGTAAGGGACATTTTATAGTTTTATGTTCCTGCTGGGTACCCTTGTGTCCATGTGCTGCACATACCAGGAAATAACAAGAATATTGTCTATGAGCATACATTTGTTAACATTAAATGATTAGAAATCCTGGGTAATGCATTGTACCCTAGCTACAGACAAGTACAGTTGCACATATTATAGCTGTCTGATGGCAGTCTTGGAAATGTCCACAATGCCATGTGGAAAAGTGCTTCAATGCCATCCCCAAATAAATTTCAGTCAAACGCCTTCTCTGAAAGCTCCTCCACCTTCCAACCCCCTGACATGTCTGTGCTGTTTCAATACTGGCTTCTTGCACATACTGGTATCTATCACTCAACCAATGGCAGCCACTCTTTCAGCAGTATCGCTCCGAAACTCTGGAAATTTCTCCCTGATTCCCTCCTCCTTTAAAACATTCTTACAAACTTTCTAGTGGATTGAATTTTGGTTTGATAATGGCTTTGTAAAGCATAATAGGATTTTATTTTGTTAAAGGCTGTGCAAGTTATTTTTATTGCTGTGTCTGACAGAGAGGAATCCATTGGATCCTCTACCCATATGAACCAAAATCTTAGAGTCTACTACTAACCGTCCACACTATCCAGTTAATTTTCCCAGGATATTTAATGCTGATGACAACAGTAAGGTCAAAACAATTTGTTACTACTTGTGACTGAAATACAATGCTTTGGGTATTTTGATGGTATTTTGATTTCTGACAATGATAATTTATACATTTTGCAAGGGGATAACAGATGTTTCCAGAATCCTCTTTAACTGCTTTGGAGTCACAGAAACAGAAAATCAATCATCCTGTAGCTGTTGCAGAGTTAAAAAAGTAACTTTGACTTTAATTTGAGCATTTGCCACCAATTTTAAATCAGTCATGACAGGAATTAATTCATTGTAATCAAGGATTCTGGGGAGAAAGTAAGGCCATAGCAGAAAAAATTGGTGAAGATGAGATGAAAATGACACCATTCTGCAAACATAATATGGAAATAATTAACAGAACTAAATGTGCTTATCTTGTACTAAGGACATAATTGTTTTATTTAATCCAGCACTCTCAATTCTATAGTAGTGAATATCCAGTTCAAAAGGGGTAGAGACTTGTACAGCTATGTCTCATTATTTGATCTCAAAGAACATGTCAGTAAAGATGCTGCAATTGGTTCTGGTGCTCCTTAAGATTCAAATGGCTGATTCAGTCAAGTTTGCCATACCTGAACACTATCCAGCTTACAAACATAGAAATGAGATCGTGACTGATCTGTGACCTAAATTCATACAGTCGTGTTTGCTCCATTTCCCTACTTTGGTTAACAGGATTCCATCAATTTCAGGTATGAAATTAATGATTGATTTAGCTCCAATTATGTCTGAAGAAGAGTTTTCTTTTTAAAATTTCCTCACTGTTTACACATAAAAGTGTTTCTAAATTTCATCTGCAAGGTTGACATTTAGTCGTTGGACTTTGCCCCCAAATTGTAGACTTCTCATCCAGGGGAATTAAGTTTCCCTAAGTTATCTGTTTGCGTTAATATTTGCAAACTTTGGTAAAATCACCTCTTAACTTTCTAAATTAGAGATTCTCAAACTTTACTCTTTGCTAAATCTGCTGACAGCAAAAACATGTCGGAATGTAAATTGCGAAGAGGTCATAAGGAGGCTATAAAGTGAAATAGGTAGTTTAAATGAGTGGGATGATTCCTCTTGTGGGAGAATCTAGAACTAAAGGGTCACTCTTTCAAAATAAGGGGTCTCCCATTTAAGACAGAGAAAAGGACAACATTTTTTTCTCATGGAGGGTTGTGAGTCTTTTGAACTCTCTTCCTTAAAAGATAGTAGAAGCAGTCTTTGAATATTTTTAAGGTGGAGCTAGATAAACACTTGACAAGTAAGGTGGTGAAAGGTTATTGGGTGTGGGTGAGAGTGTGGAGTCATCAGATCAGTCATGACCTTGTTGAAAAGTGGAGCAGGTTCAAAATGCCAAGCGGCCAACTCATTTGTATAATTGCATGTTCATATTAATATTTCATTATGTTTTTAACTGTAAATTGGAGGATGCACTCTTCCTGTGATTACTAACCAATGTTCCCCACCCACCAACACACCCACAATCAAAATAACATCAATAAGGAGGAATCTAAATGAAAATCAAAATTACCTGGAATCACTACAATAGCAGTACAATTTCTGGACCTTAACCCCTAAATAATACTGTTCTTTGTTTATGTCTACGACCCATAAGCAGTCAATCAGCAATTTTTCTCTATTCTTTTTTGTGATCTTTTGATGTTGGAACTTCCTATCATTGTGATGCATAGTCCATTAAATATTATAGACATTTGTACAGAATTTGAATGTTACTGAACTAGGCACCTTTGTTGAAACTTCACATCTTGCACTCATCAGGACACCAACATTTATACTGCATAGGAGGAGAGAGTTGATTGGTTGGCATTCTTATACAGTATAAATCATGGTTTTCCCCTTAAATTGATATTTTTGCAAATTGTCCTGAGGAGTGCAAGATAAAAAGCATCAAGCAAATGGATTTTTTTTTTCAGCAACAACTACACATTTATTCATTCATTCATTCATTCATTTGGTAACATAAGCTGCATTTAGATTTTCATGAGCCTGATTAGTTTTACTCTGCATGTATGTGTTGTTGCAACGGTAATCCTATTCAATAGGAAAGATTTTTATTTTAAAAATACGTTCATGGGAATGAGAGCATCACTGGCTAGGTCAGCATTTATTATCCATTCTTAATTGAAAAGAGGACAGATAAGAGTCAACATCATAGCTGTGGATGCATATGTAGGCCAGATCATGTAAAGATAGAAAATGTCCCTCACTCAGGAACATTAGTGAACCAGATAGTTTTTTCATGACAATTGACAATAGTTACTATTAATTAAACTAGTTTATGAAAATAAATTTATAATAAAATTTTCACAACAAAATCACGTATTTAGAACAAAATTACCTCTTAAAATATTCAATGGTGTACTTCATCATTTTATGTAGTCTCCTATTTTTGAATTTAAATTCCTGTCGAAATAAAAAGACTTTAACTTAAATTTTCAATCTTTTGAATGAGGAAACTAAATCTACTGCTGCTAAATGTGTTATTGCCAATTTGAAGGGAAGAGGAAGAACAGAGCAACTACTAATCAAATTAATTAAATGACTGAGCACTTCAAAACCAAACATAACAATTTATATGTGTATACTTTATTTAAATTAATAAAGCATTCCATTTGTTTCACAGGAGTGTTATCAAATAATATTTAACAATGAGGCATGTAATACAAGTATTGCAAGATGAGAAATTCAGCAAACTGTGAGGATGGGATTATATAACCTACATATCCTTCTTTGAGACTAAAATTCCAGTCATAGCCCAGACATTTGAAGCTCACTCTGATCTGGCAAAAACAAAAATCTTATTTCGGTGGACTTTAAGTAATAGTTATAAAAAACATTAAAGCCTTTTCTTTCAAAAATGATGGAGAAGGCAATAGCAGGAAATGTATTCAACAACGCAAGTGTAATATTTGCAGAAAGGGTCTGCTGTATAAGATTTTTATTGCATTATAAATTAAATTTCTAATCTTCCTTATGCTTCAGAAAGAAAAAACAGAATTGAACTAGATATATCAGAAAAACAATATGTGTTCATTGAAAGAAATATTGAAAAATTGCAACAATTGTGTTAAGAACTATCTTTGAGAGCAATAGAAATCCAAAATGTATAACTCTGCTTCATAGATTTTACCAAAGCATTTAACAGTGTGAGGCAGGAACAAATGTTTGAAATGTTACTTAACTTCGACATGGTAAAGAAATATTTACTTCAAAACCTTTCCTGGGACCAAACAACATTTTTCAGAATAGACAATGAATATAGAGTATGGATATAAAAGGTATGAAAAGAGGAATGTGACGAGGTTGACTCCTGTCTCCAATTTCTTTCTGGGCTCCTGTCTCCAATTTCTTTCTGTTATTACAGTGAAAAGATTACATGTTAACATCAGAGTTGTCAGGAATTTCAGTAGATAATATAAAAAAATGTTTTGTGACACTTGCAGATAGCAGAGTATTTATGGCAGATACAGAGGAAAGTCTGCAAAGATTCTGAGACAAAATTGTAACAGATAGTAATAGGTATTGATTATCATCAAACTGCAGCAACACAATATTCACGGTATTATCAAAGAAAAGGATAACACCTACATACAAAATAACAGCAGAATCAACAGAAATAAAGCCTGTGCTATCATCTTCTTATCTGGGAAAACAACTAAAATCTGATGGGAAAAGTGATCAAGACATCAGGCAACATATAACATTTGCAAACAAAAACCTTCAGAAAAAGGACTGATCTCTTTAGAAATATGAACACTTCTGTGGAATGCAGAATATGATTACTAAAATGCTACATCTTTTCACTGTTATTAAATAGATGCAACAGTTAAAATGTAGGCAAAATATTGTAAGATAAAACAAGGCTGCAAAGATGTAGCTTCTGAGACAAATGATGACAATTAATTGCACAGCACATAGACTAATAAGAAAGTTTTGTGGAAAGCAGACATACAAGAAGAACTTCTGCAAATGACTGCCAAGAGACAACTGCAATTCTTTAGACATGTACTTTGGAAAGATAAACAGGAACATTTGTTAGTGACTGGTAAAAGTGACAGTAGCAGAGTAAGAGAGGGAGAGAGACAAAGAATGAAGTGTACTGATGATGGCTTGGAAAACAAGACCGACACAAGATTTGAGAGCAGCACCAAAATATTGACTATTGTCAAGAACTGTAAAGATTGGTTGGCCATGATCACTGATATTGCAAAACATGAAATCAAAAAAAAGTTGAATTCCTGTGAAATTGCACATGGTAAATTAAGATCATTAGTGTATTAAGGTGGAAAAGAACGAGAGGGCAAGATCAGTAGTTATATTAAGGGAAGTGAGAGAAGGAGGCAAGGTGAAATAGTGAACAAACAGGGAGGGATTTGGTGAAGGTGAAGAAAATAGAAACGAAGGAGAGGGAAGATGGAAAGGGAAGGAAGAGAAAGTGAACTTGTGCAGTGAGAAAAAACAGGACATGGAGAGAGAAAGAAGGATGAAGAGTAGGGAGAAAGGTTGAGATGAAGAGAGGAAGGTGAGGTAAGGAATGGGTAGCAGGTGAGAAAAAAAGGTGGAGAAAAGGAGTGAATATTGTTAAATGAGAATGAGAGAAAAGAGGATAGTAATTCGGTAGCAAACTGCCTTGTTGGAGCGGCATAATGTACGAGACAAGCAAAGAGATGCCACCATGACTCAAGGGTACCATTGCTGCAGCAATCCCTCAAAAGAAAGCACCCAGCATATGGTAAGACTTTACGTATAGGTATTTTAGTCTGAGGAAACTGTGTTCCTGCAGCTACCACGTGATTTTGGTTGAACAGGAGATTCTCGTACTCTTGCCACCTGCAACAGGCATATTAGAAGGATTTTGCAGGTTGGTAATGAATCTGTTTGGCCACATCATGAACACACTTTCTATAGCCATGAAGTTCCAGAATGAACTCAAACCCAAAGCTTCTGATTTAGAGACAGTGATGCTACCTGCTGCAGATAATACTTCACTCACAATAAAAACAGAGAGAACTGCAGATGCTGTAAATCAGGAACCAAAACAGAAGTTGCTGGAAAAGCTCATCAGGTCTAGCAGCATCTGTGAAGAAAAACTCAGAGTTAACGTTCCAGGCACGGTGACCCTTCCTCAGAACTGACCCTTCCTCTGAGGAAGGGTCACCGGATCTGATATGTTTACTCTGATTTTTTCTACACAGATGCTGCCAGACCTGCTGAGCTTTTCCAGCAACTTCTGTTTTTGTACCTCACTCACAATGGTATGAAGCAAAAGAATGAAAAGCTTTCCAATATAAATGTGGAAACCAAAAACAGTCGGAGGAAATGCAGTCTGAAGGGTGTCTCTATGGGCTACAACAGAAAAGTGAACATGGATGAATAATAATGGCCATGAGGAGAATGGCAGTCAGGAAGTAGTGAATATGTGGCAGTGAGTAGAAAATATCTGACATGGCAAATGTTGACACATGGCGTCAAGAAATGTAAAACAAAAATGTCAAATTTAAATAACAGTTCATTTGCCAAAGTACTTCTTTTTCTGCTGAGTCAGGGATGGTGGGATAACAGGAACTTCTACTGCATGACATTTTTGTGGGAGAGAAAGATATCAGCATGGGCTTCCCACAGAACACCCTGTGGACGTAGACTGAGCATTTAGAACAAAGAACAAAGAAAATTACAGCACAGGAACAGGGCCTTCGGCCCTCCAAGCCTGCGCCGATCCAGATCCTCTATCTAAACCTGTCACCTATTTTCCAAGGATCTGTATCCCTCTGCTTCCTGCCCATTCATGTATCTGTCTAGATACATCTTAAATGATGCTATCGTGCCCGCCTCTACCACCTCTGCTGGCAACGCGTTCCAGGCACCCACCACCCTCTGCGTAAAGAACTTTCCACGTATATCTCCCTTAAACTTTTCCCCTCTCACCTTGAAATCGTGACCCCTAGTAATTGAGTCCCCCAATCTGGGAAAAAGCTTCTTGCTATCCACCCTGTCTATACCTCTCATGATTTTGTAGACCTCAATCAGGTCCCCCCTCAACCTCTGTCTTTCTAATGTAAATAATCCTAATCTACTCAACTTCTCTTCATAGCTAGTGCCCTCCATACCAGGCAACATCCTGGTGAACCTCCCCTGCACCCTCTCCAAAGCATCCACATCCTTTTGGTAATGTGGCGACAGAACTGTACGCAGTATTCCAAATGTGGTTGAACCAAAATCCTATACAATTGTAACATGACCTGCCAACTCTTGTTCTCAATACCCCGTCTGATGAATGGAAGAATGCCGTATGCCTTCTTGACCACTCTATCGACCTGCATTGCCACCTTCAGGGTACAACAGACCTGAACACCCAGATCTCTGTGTATCAATTTTCCCCAGGGGTTTTCCATTTACCGTATAGTTCGCTCTTGAATTGGATCTTCCAAAATGCATCACCTCGCATTTGCCTGGATTGAACTCCATCTGCCATTTCTCCTCCCAACTCTCCAATCTACCTATATTCTGCTGCATTCTCCAACAGTCCCCTTCACTATCTGCTACTCCACCAATCTTAGTGTCATCTGCACACTTGCTAATCAGACCATCTATACCTTCCTCCAGATCATTTATGTATATCACAAACAATTTACATTTGTGTGTCCAGTCTGTGCATTAATATTTGGCTCATTTTGCAGAAATTATTGTCAGCAACAGCATAAAACAAAGGGAGAGAAGTGTAGAACAAGTTGACCAGAGGTCACTGAAACCCCATTTATGTCAGTCAGTATAGTGGAGCTGTTGTTTAACTTCAGCATGATACCTCTTTATTTAATATATCACACAACGTGACAATAATTGTCACCTGCAGGTATCAAGTATTGTAATCAGTCATTGAGGTATACTTTGACTGCAGGCAAGTTTGGGGTGACCAACAGCACAATATGCCCACTAGCTGGCTCACAGTCTCAAAAAAGAGCCATCAGGCTATGCAAGAAAGAAAACAGACAGTATTGGTGGCCTGGCCATTGAATAAACTGGAAGAACATAGTCAGTTTTTTTTGGGGAGGGTGGGTATTCTCAAATAGTTGTCACTCCAGATGGTTTTGTGGAGCTTGAGCAAGTCTGCGTTCCCCCAAACCTACAAAAATGAGCAAGAACTTACTTGCTTGGCTCCTGTTTGGTTGAACTGCCAGTTGATACTATGATAAGTGTGCACAGTGCATGTTATGTCCAGAAGTCTAAAATGGAAGCCAGGATGCTATGCAGATTATAGAATTGAAAACATCTAATGACTAACTCAAGCAGGAATGTTGCCTGTCCAAAAGGGCAGCTGAATTAGGGAAAAATGAGTTGATGTGCTTTTCCTCAGTACAACAGGAATGCTACCATCCTGTTTCAACCCATGAAGGTGAATAAAAATCTATCTCACTCGTTTTACTAATATATAGCTATATGGAGAGTTTTAATAATGATGTTTATGGTTTTATTTGTAATAACTTACCACACAATGTTTGTTGAGTTTAATAATACATTAAAACCTACAATGGTGTATTGGCACAGCAGGGCGCTCATAAAGATTGGTTAATTTTGGATGTGATCCCTTATTTGAATTGACATCTTGTTCTCCTGGGTTTAGCTGTAAATCATGCCAGAATTAGCTGATATAAATCTTTGAGAATTGAAATCACTTGCTGCTTTGTATTGACATTTGTAGACACCACACTTTTATGTTATATGGAGCATGATTTATATCTGATCCAGTACTGTATGATATACCTGCACATTTATGAGCTAGTATTGCTTCTGATCATGTCTTTATTTTTGTTTATGAATAGGTTCTGATGAAAGGTCATCAGTTTGAGATATAAATGCTGTTGCTCTTTTCACAGTTTTCTATCTGACCTGATGAGTATTTACAGCATTTTCTGTTCATACTTGCACCAAAATGTGAATATTTATTTATGTCACCCTCTTATCTACAACAAACAACTAGTTTATTAGGCTGTCATGTATCAAACAATTTGTTTACTTTCAAAAATGTAATTGAAGAAACTAAAATAGTTTGCATAAAATATAAGCTTTGCTAAACTATACAGACAGATGGCAGTGCAATTTGGGATGGATGTCAAAGCCTTGCAAAGGGTGCGACGGAGATTTAGAAGACTGGTAGCAATGATATGGGACTTCAGTTATATAATAAAACTAGTGAAAATGTGATTGTTATAGTAGAGAAGGATAATAAGGGGAATTTAACAGAATTGTTGAAAATTCTGAGTTCAAAATACTAAAGTGTCTAACGACAGCTGTTTCCACTGGCAGGAGAGCTGGTAACAAGAGACCATTAATTTAAGATAATTGGAAAAATAAATCAAGGGAAGAGGAAGAGGGATTCCTTTGCACAGTAATTTATTATGATTTGGAATGCATGTCTGAAAAGATGATGGAAAAAGATTTAAGAGTGATGTTCAAAAAATAATTGAATGTATATTAGAAAATTAAAAAAACAAGCAGGGCCATGGGAAAGAGCAGAGGAGTGATACATTTGGTGGGAAGAATGAAGAGAGTTAATGTAAAATAAAGGATACCACACAACCGGTGCAGGAGCATTGTGATATAGGTTGATATGACAAATGGCAATTGTAATCTATAGCTTCATAAATAGAGGCATTGAATACAAGAGGAAGTTTTGGTGAACCTTCGTAAAGTTCTGGTTCAGCCTCAACTGGAGTTTTGGTGGAATTTAATAACCTCTGCCCTCCACTACCCACTCCCAGATGTCACTGATTGTTGATGGGACTCAGGTTGTGATCATGCTGGAGAGTGCAAGGTGGGGAACCACTGCCTTCCTGCCTCCCTCCAATTAATTCTGATTTGGGAAGGCATGTGGGAGGCCTTCTTGCCTAGAGACAATTGGCATTCAACTCGTGGCAGGCAGGACCATTTGGCTGCCCAGAACACCCTTTGAGTTTGCAACAGTTTCCTTATTCTCAAGCACTCTGTGACTGTTTAACCAGGAAAAGAGAACTCAACCCCTGCCTTGGTGCTAATTCCCCTTCTTCCCCTCATCTTTCCACCCCCTCCACCCAGCCAGTACCCTAAGAGCCCCAATCCACTCAATTTATCTCATTACAGAAGGTGATCTGATTACTGATTTTCTGTGTAAATGCCAGTGCAATACCAGCAGTGGCCATCACTTCCAGTGGGATGTAGGGAGCAGTCAATCTCTGATGAACCAGAGCTCATGGGGCAAGGATTTCACTCTCCTGGAGCCTTAATTTGTGAGAGTCCCAACATTATCAAGTAAATGACACTGACCGCACCTGGAAAGGTGACACAGGTTCCTATCAGAGATAGTAGGAACTGCAGATGCTGGAGAATCCGAGACAACCAGGTGCAGGGCTGGATGAACACAGCAGGCCAAGCAGCATC
>NC_063341.1:28020104-28067881 GCF_021869965.1 Rhincodon typus | reverse complement strand
GATGCTGCTTGGCCTGCTGTGTTCATCCAGCCCTGCACCTGGTTGTCACAGGTTCCTATCTGTTCTCCAACCAGTGGATGATACTCCTGTTGCCTCAATTAAATTCCATCCGTTGGACTGAAATTTACATTTTTTTTCGCTAAGTCTGAGTTGCATTGAGTTTTTTAATGGGTTTTTCTCCACTAGACCTCTTAAGTTTTCTCACTATATCTTATCAAACTTATCTTATTAATTACCTACACCCCTACCATGTCTGATTCTGGCCCTAACTTAGCACGTGCTATTTCCAGAAAAACTTACCACTCAACTAATGTCCCAGAATTCACCAGCATCCCTTGTGCCCATGCCACCTTTAAAGGTCCATTGTGCACCTGGACAAATGCTGTTAGTGCAGAGGTTCCTGACATTTGCCCTGGACAATGCAGACAGGTTAAAATCAGCACCCTGCTGTGTAGGATGGGTCCTACTGGACAGCGTGGTGCCAAGGCAGGACTTCCTCGTCTCCCAGGACCAGCTGTGAAGGCCATATCACCGGCTCATGCCAGCAAAGGTCTGAGGTTGCCATCCAGGATAAAGCAGTTGCAGCTCTCTGGCAAAATGCCCAGCAGTGCAGAAAGAAAGTCAATGTTCTTCCTCACTCTGCAAGGGGTGTTCCGTCAAGGCTTATGCTCTACCACTCTCCCTCTTGCCTGCAACATCTTGCCCAGCCATTCCCACTCACCCCAACCTCCAATAATCCCACACGATCGGTGTACTGTCGACTCACTAACTCAGGATCTCCTCATCTGCCACCCTTTATCTCTGGCAGCAGGGGTTAAGCGCAAAAAGATAAGGCAAGGTAATGCAAAGCAGGCATACTGTGAGAATCCAGATAAGGTTAGAATGAATGAGTGGTATGAAAATAAGCAAAGAGCCTGGAGATGCTGCCTGGCCCAATAAATGAGTTGGGTGTGTGTCCCCTGAGCACCCAATGTCCTTGCTACAGAATTACAATAATAGTTTTTGCTGCAGCCAGAGGTTGAAGTGCAAAAACATCCTGGAAGTGAATCGGAGATGCGGCATGAGGATTCTGACAGGCTGGCACATGTAAGATGCCAATATCTGTGGATGTGATGTGCTTATGGCTGGTGTCAGTGGAGAGTGCCCTGCAACATGATGCCCAGTTTCCAACATAGGGATCGTTCCACGCAAGTGGCAAGAGAATCTGCCAGCTACTTGATCTGGTTCATCTCTTTGTCTAGTTTTCTCGATGCTTAGTTTGTTTGGTGAGTGTGGTAAGATGGGTGGCTGAATAGTAGTGGATGGGTTTGGGTGTTAATGAGGCATTTAGCAAGCAATGGTCACCATCAATAAGTAACTCATGAATCACACCATGCAATTTGTTAAAAGCATAAAAGATGGTGCAAATTGCTCCTGACATTGAGATGGGCCTGCTGGACTTGTCACTCGATTCTGCCACACACCTCTCCATAGCTCACGTCATTCAAGCCCCTGTAAGATCCCACCCATCATGTCCAATTCTGGCCACCGTACTTTAAGAAAGCTGTGAATGCATTGGAGAGGATGTCAGAATGATTTTTCAGGATAGTTCCAAGGATGATGGACTTCAATGAATGGTTTAACATATTTGTCAAAACTCATATAAATAGTCAATATTCAAAATGTTTCGGGTCTGGTGATCCTTCCTCAGAACAGTCACCAGACGCAAAATGTAAACTTTGATTTCTCTTCATAGATGCTGCCAGACCTGCTGAGCCTTTCCAGCAGCTTCTGTTTTTGTTTCTGATTTACAGCATCCGCAGTTCTTTTGGTTTTAATTCAAAATGTTAAGTCTAGTTAGCAGTGAATTGTGGATTGAATGTGGACAACAATAGGTTGCTGAATCAGGAAACATTATAAACTTGGATCAATATTACAGATTGAAATTTTATGCTTCGATGAGGAATTCAGTAGAATGGGATATGGCTCAGACCATCAGAATTCTAACTGTGGTTTAGATTTTTTCCTGGATCAGGTTTGTGATGCAGAACAGCAATACAAATTCTATTCTTGATAGCATCAGTTGTTTATTAAAGTTTTAAAAGAGCATGGCATTCTATTCAAGGAAAATATTATTAATGTAACATGTTTTTTTTCCATTGGGGCCTTGTAAAATATTTCTTTCCTTGGAGAGAGACTTCTAGTTGTTCATTCCAATTACATTCTCATAGACTCTTGCTCAGAACAGGTATTTTTGCCAGAAGCTGATGCTTAGTTTGAGATCCAGCAGAGCCAGTCAGTTCCAGACTTCAGTACAGCCTTAGTCTAAATATGGCAAAAGAGCTGAATTCCAGCGGTCAGGTGAGAGTGACTGTCCTTGATAGCAAGGCCATATTTGACTGAAAGTAATAGCAACATGTACAATAATATTGAAGTCAGTGACATTCAGGTGCATAAAAGTCTAGTGGTTGGAGTCATACCTAGTGCAGAAAGATGGTTCTGGCTTGGGGAGCCAATTGTCTCAACCCAAGAGCATTGCTGATATCATAGGCCCAATCATCTTCAGGTGCTTCATTAATGACCTTCTCGCAATCATAAGGTCAGAGGTGGGGGTGCTCATTGATGGTTGCACAGTTCCATTTTCACTCTCCCATCATGAACCAGTTCATGCCTGCGGATATCAAGACCTGGACAGCATTATGGTTTAGGTTGATAAGTACCAAGTGTAATGATGTTTCACAAGTTTCAGGCAATGACTATGTCCAACAAAAGAGAACCTAACCATCATCCTTTGATGTTCAACAGCATTATCAATGCTGTGTCTCCCACTATTGATGTTCAGAGGTATTGTGTGCCACCATTGATCAGATAGGTAAGTGATCCAACTATTGTGGCTGCAAGAACAGATCAGTGGATGGGTATTTTGCTGCACGAAGAACCCCCTGACTCCCAAAGCTTTTCACTACCTACAAGGTGCAATTCAGAGTGTGCTTTTTCAAAAATTGATTCCAGGGTGTGGGCATCACTGGCTGGGCTGCATTTATTGTCCTTCCCTAATTACCAGTCGAGAGTCAACCACCTTGCCATCTGGAGTCACATGTAAATCAGGCCAGATAAAGATGGCAGTTTCCTTCCCTAAAGGGCATTTAATTGAACCAGGTGGGTTTTCCCCCTGACAATCCAAAACAGTTTCACCGTCATCATTAGACTGTTAATTCCAGATATTGATTGATTTCAAATTCCACCATCTGTTATGGTGGAATTTAAAACAGGGTCCCCCAGAAATTTTACCTGGTCTTTGGATTAATACCACTAGACCATCATTTTCCCTGATGGAATACTTTCCACTTGCCTGGACGAGTGCAATTTGACAAAACTCCAGAACCTCAATACTATTCAAGCAAAAGCAACTACTGGATTGGATCTCCATCCACCAAGGTAAACATTCACTTCCTCCAAGACAAGCTACTAGATGCACTGTAGCAACTCACCCAAGCTCCTTTAACAGCATCCCTGCAATCTCAGGGTGGTGGTATGTAAGTAGTTCACCTCCACCAAAGAGCGCACTATCCTGAAACAAACACAGAGAATTCTGAAGTAACTGAACAGGTCTGACAGCACTTTTCTGTCCACAGATGCTGCCAGATTTGCTGAGTTTCTCCAGCATTCTCTGTTTTTGTTTCCAATTTCCAGCATCCATAGTAAATTGCTTCTACACGTCATGCTGACTTGGAAATATGTTGATGTTCCTGCATCATCACTGGATCAAAATCTTGGACATTCCTACTGAATTGCACTGCAAGAGTATTTTTACTATACAGACACTAGCTCTACAAGAATATAGCTGAACATTAATCACTCCTGGTCAATTTGGTATGGACAATAGATGCTGGCCTTTTCATTGATAAAGTCAAGTGGAAATTGTCATCCTGTTAACTCTTGATGTCAATCCTAGTACAACAACCGACTTAAAAGTTCAAATGCAACTGAGAGAAGAAAATCAAATTAAAACTTAGATTTCAACCTACACCAACGTACTTAAAGCAGATTAGTGTTCAGCAACAGCTGCAAAAAGTACCAGACAGTCAAGACCTTATTTTCTGTATGCCAACACAACTAGATGACCAACAAAATATCTCAGAAAATGTTTGTATTAAAACAGGAATGATGCACCAACATAGGAAAAACTGCCAAAAGTATAATGATTCAATTCAACATCACCTCAAGAAATGTTAAGCCCTTAAATGGCACTGCCTCTCCCTCAAACATGTAATGCACCATAAGTACCAACAAATTCAATATATCCTGAAAATACCGTGTAAAATGTAATGAAGTAAACTGATGTAACTGCTCTCTACTGGATTGACATTACAATTTCTGTTAGGGTGCTAATGCCAGGTGGATGAGAAATCTGCTTCTTGCTATTTATAGCCAACAATCTTGGCAGAAAAGTAAGAAGCGGAAATTTCAGTAAAATTACATTTATGCTCACTTTGCTTCTGCAGATATTCAAATGTCTGCTGATACACTTTGTCAAGGCTCAGACACAAAACAAGTCACCTGAGCAAGGTACTGACATGATAGTACCTGTGGATTTCCACACCAGCAAGTGGGATAGGGTGATGGTGCAGGCAAGAAGAAAAGATCCCATTTAATAATAAAACAATACAACAAATAAAGAGAACAAAGTATCAAGGTTGTGTTTAATGCTTATTTACTCAATCGAGTCACCTTCATAATCTACAGCATTAACCGGGCATTGATTTAGAATATTGGACCGGTGCGCCGTATTAGATAAATGCAGTATCCACTTGATGTCTGCTTGATGCCATGCTTGGGAAAAGAAAATGTTTGTGTTTTAAATGGTTTCAATAATAAAAATATTACAGTGTCTGATGTAAAGCTGAATGGGAATGCTTTATATAACATAATAAAAGCCTGTGATTTTATCAATTAATAACATCAGTAAATACAAAAAAAATTCAAAACACATTGGAATGCAAGGACAAACATGCTTGGTAATTCCTCATGAACTTAACAGGTGTTTTTGTAATGGGAAGACTGGTTTTGATGGATTCCTGAAGGCTCAATGCTAGGTCCCTTGTTGTCCACGATATATATCAATGACATACATTCAAATATAAGTGGCATAATTAAGACGTTTGCAGATGATATAAAATTGGCCCTATTATGAGGAAGAAAGCTGTATATTTCAGGAAAATATCATCAGACTGGCAGAAAAATGGTATGGGGAATTCAAATAGAAAAGTGTTAGGAAATACATTTGGGAAGGGAAACAAAGCAAAAAGAATTACAATAAATGCTAAAATCCTGAGAAATGGAGAAAACCACAGGGTTCTTAAAATGTTTGTCGATAGATTGTTTCAGGTTTCGGAAGTTAGATAAGATAGTCAAGAAGGCAAATGGTACCTTTTACTAATTGACTCCAAGAGCAGGAAGGGTACATTTGAAATGTATAAGTTATTATTTAGACCACAGCTAGGAGGTGAAAAAGACACTTATGCGGATGTTACCAATAAAAGAGAATTTTAAATTTGAGGAAAGATTGGATAGGGGTGGGGATGTTTTATTTAAAACAAAAGAGGCTGAGGGGAGATTTAATTGTGACAGATAAAATTGAAGAGGGGGTTTAGCTCACTTGGCTAGTCAGCTGGTTTACAAGGCACAGTAGCACCAACAGTTTGGGTTCAGTTCTTGCACTGGCTTAAGTTACAATGAAGGCTTTTCCTTTCAAACTCTCCCTTTACCTGAGGTTTGGTAACCCTCCACTAGTTGTCTCAATCTAATGAGAGAGCAGCCTATGGTCTGGTAAGTCAATGATGACTTTTACTTGTCATTGATTGAAGGACTTCAGGAATTTCTTTTTCACCTAGGGGCTAGTAGGGGTCTTGAACTCGCTTCCTAAAAGGGTGGCAGCGGCAAGAACCCTCATAACATTGAACAAACACTTGATTATGAACTTAAAGTGACATATCCTACAGGCCTAACGGATTAAGAGCTGGAAGTTGGGATAAGATTGGGTGGTTCTTTTCGACCTGCATGAACACAATATACCTTCTATACATCTGTCTATATTTCTAACAAAGCAGAAGTGAAAGACTCACATTTATCTTGTGCCTCTGTAACCTCAAGATATCGCAAAATACTTTCTTAGTCAATTTATTACTTTGGAAGGTTACAGTAATGTAATACAGCATATAGTCTATTTGCACTCAACAAGGTCCAACCATCAGTAAAGTGATGATACTGAACAATTATGTTTTGGAACTGTGTAATAAAAATTGGCTAAGACACTGGTAGAACTCCTCATTTTTTTTTCTTGATCTAGTATCTGAGAGGGCCCTTTTTATACATTTTCACATAATTACAACACTTCCTGCAATGCAGCACTCCTTCAGTATTGCAATGAGGAGATGAATGTTATAAGGGGCTTTAATAGCCTCATGCCAGAACGAAAAGCAGAAGTTCATTTTCAGTTTTACCATAGGCATCTTCCTAATTAAGTGCCTGTGGACCCATTGTCTGACAGAGAGCCAGCAGCCCTGAAGCCAGAACAGCATCACCGGGAGTACTGATCACTCCTGAGAGTTGCAACAGAGCCGGGGAGGCATTGCCTTACCATTGCTAAAAAGCCAACATCAAGATAAAATTGCATGTTAATTATTTTAATCAGCTGCCTATCACACAGTTGTGGGGGTGTGTGGTAGGGCTGGTGGTTGCTGATCCAACCTGGCTTTTCACAGTGTTATTGGTATCCATCACCCATCCCTACCTGCCCAGTTCCAGTAAAATCCTACCAATGTGTCAGCCTGGATTCAGTACCCCAATCCATAGCTTTTTACAAAGAAATTGGAGTGTGACTACTCAGCCAAGTGATACTTATATGAAGTAAAAACAATTTTGACAATGATATAAATTAGTCTGTCAATTTATCTTTTTTTAAAGGCTGGATTTGCAACTTCCAACTCAGTCTTATGAATATTTTAGCATTGTTTTCTGGGCACTGACAACATGAACTGCAGAATCTGCAATTTGCTGGAACAGGTCTCAGCTGAGTTGCATTCTTGGGTTCTGGACACTTCATAAGTAAATGTCAGCAAAATTAAAATTTATACAAAGCTAGTCATGCAAAGCAATATATTTGTACTTGAAGAAATAAAAGGTGTACCAGATGTTGATGCTAACTTGGAAAGGAATGGTGTAAGTCTATTAAAGTGAAAATATAAAAGTCATTATCCCGGACTCTGCCTTTGTAGATCAGTAACTCTATCACTATGCTCTTTACAGTGTACACAAGACAATTTCCCTATATTAATTTATTGACGTAAATATACATAATGTTGGGGGATAATTGTAAGATTTCTTCTTTTCCGTTATTGAACGAGAGAAGATCAACAAACTTGCCAAATTAGTGACATAATGTGTACGGACTTGAAGGTGAAATACATGCAATCTATGTTCAAGTCTGGAGACTTCTGTTCCTACTCAATGGAAATAAGTATTCTCATGTATTAGTGGGCCCAAGATTCATTCAACTCCTTGTAAAGCCTTTTTTTTTGTTTGTTTGTTTTATGTTATCATGATGTAATGTGGTCAAATGGTACAGTTTCAAAGCAAACTCTCTCTGAGGCTGGTGGTTCCAATACATTCTGCTTAGATCTTCAAGTGCTGTTATCCACTCAAATCTGTCAATGGTGTGTATTTAAAAGGGACATTCAAGTGGGTGGGTATAACAAGTTAGATAGCGCAGAAGGATGGTGACACTGAGAGTATTGAAACAGAAACAAATAGACAAATGAAACTCAAGGAAGATAGAGGTAAGGGGGAGGAGTTGGAATCTGATACAGAATTGATTTGGGGTAGAAGCTGAAAAGTGGACTGAAATGGTAAAGAGGAGGGAAGATCAAAGTGGGGATATAGGAATAAAAACTGAAAGAAACAGAGGCAGGTAAAGAAAGAAGGTATAACAGAAAGAGTGTGAGGCAGAAACTAGGACAGAATAAGAAATAGGGAAAGAGAAGTACAGGAAAGGACAGAAAGAGATAGTAGAAAAGGAAGTAGAAGCTATAAAAAAATACAGGAACAAAAGAGGAAAAGAGAAAGAGGCCCAGCCAGATGCACAGAGAGGGACAGATAGAGCAGTGGAAGATATAGGTTGTGGAAGAAATAATTTATATTTTTGTAATGAGTTTGTGGGCCTCCAGAAATTCCAAAGCATTCACAACCAATTTAATTCAGAAAATAAAGGCATAATATACATGAGCACAGGTAGACCAAACAGGCCTTCTTTGTTATTCAATAAAATCATGGCTAATTATCTATTTCAATTCCGCTTTCTTGTATGTTCTCTATATTTGTCAGTTCCCTGAAATAATCTATCACTTGGTATTGAATATGTTCAATGCTGGAACATCTATTCCCTCCAGTGGAGACAATTCTAAAAATTCACAATGCTGTTAATGAAGAAATTTCTCCTTATCCAAATTCTGAACAATCAATACCATGTGTCTCATTTTCTAGATTGTCCAGCCAATAAAAAGAAATCTCATCCTCATCAATTTCCTTCAAAATCTTCTGTGGCTCAATTAGATCACTTCTCATTCTTTTAAATCCAGGATTATAATCCTAATTTATTCAGATTCTCAGTTTATGACAACTTTCATCCAAAAAAGACCCAAGCTAGTAAACATTCATTGTACTGCCTCCAAGGCAAATGTAAGCTTCACTGAATACGGAAACCAAAACTGCACACAATAAGCAATGTCTGATTTCATCAAAGCTCTAAATAATTGCAGCAAGGTCTCTTTATTCTTGAATCATCTGCAATAATATGAACATATCTTATTTGTCCAGGAGAACACCCAAATTTCTCTGCCTCCAGTTAAACTTTTCAAGCCTATTAAAAAGTATCCTTTTCTATTTCCTTGTTTTTTCTGCCAAAATAAATAACCTCACACTTCCTCATATTATACTCTATCTGCTATTTTGTTAACATTATTACTTAACATGACAAAATCTCTTTCAGTCTTAATTTCAGTTTACAGTTCTAATTAACTTTGTATCATCTACAAATTTGATCACATTATTATAAAACAAAGAACTGTAGATGCTGGAAATCTGTAACAAAAACAGAAAGTGCTGGGGAAACTCAACAGGTCTGGAGGCATCGATATAGAAAAAGAATTAATGTTTCGAGTTCAGTGACCCTTTGTTAGAAATTTGGGCTATCCACTGTTCTGGTGAAGAGTCACTGGAATTCAAAACATTAACTCTGTTTCTCTCTCTACAGATACGGCCAGAGTTTCTCTAGATTTTCCATTTTTAGTCACATTATTTGTTGTCTCTGCATCTAAGTCATTAATATAAATTATAAATTGCTGTGTGCCCCAGCATTGATCCCTATGACACCCATTTGTCACAGCCTGCCAACTTGTAAATGTCCTTTTCATGCTCCATATCTCGTGTCAATTAATCAATCCTGCAACTATGCTAATGTAGTTGCAACTCCCTAAGTCCTTATTTTGTGTATTCACTTTTTGACTGGCAGTTTATTGAGTGCCTTTTGGAAAACTAAGTATGCTACATCTATTAGTTCTCTCTTGTTAGTTACTAGTTACCAACTAGTTATAGCCTGAAAACATCTCTAATACATTTTTCAATCATGATTCCTTTCTGCAAAGCTGTGGTGACTTTGTCTGATCATACAATTGTTTTCTAAGTACATTGTTAAGACTTCCTTCATCATAGATTCCAGCATTTCTCTGATGATTGATGGCTGACTAATTGGTTGGTTTCCTCTTTCCTCTCTTCTTCCTTTCTTGATTGGTAGTGTAGCATTTTTTTTAACTTCCAATTCACAAGAATGATTCTAAACCCTAGGAAAGTTTAGAAAATCATAACTAATGCATCCTCCATCTCTGCAGCCATCTCTTTTGGAACCCTGAGCTTTAGGTCTTGTGATTTGTTCCCGAATAATCTTTTAGGTTCTTTAATACAGTTGCCCTTCTGATATTAATTGCCATAAATTCCTCACTCTTATTAGGCCCTTAATTATCTAGTCTTCATTGTTTGCAATTTATGTAAAAGCTTACAATCTGTTTTTGTATTCCTGGTTAATTTACTCTCATATGTTTTTGTATGTTCTTCCTAGTAGCAATTTTCTGGTCCCCCTTTGCAGGTCTTTAAAACACTTCCAATTCTCAGGTTTACTGTTAACATTTGCAATGTTATTAGCTTCTTTTATGCTTATTGCTTTGCAGTAGTAGAGGCTTAGGTGGATAAAGAAAAAGAGGTGAGAGCTAATGAAATTAAGGAATGATTGCAGAGAAGTAGATGAAATAGATTACAAAGACAGAGACTGAAGTGTAATCACTGTGAAACACAACAATCATTTTGCACACAAGGTTGTATAAACAACAATGAGTTAATAAACAGGTAATCTATTTTTGTGTTGATGCAGGAATAAATATTTCCCAGGAAACCATTAAGAACTCATAGTCTTCTTGGAATAGTGTTATAGGACCTCTTACATCTACCAGAAAGAGTGTGCAGCCACAATATATTGTCTCATTCAAAGAAACTGCACCTCCAATATATATAGCTCCATCAAGACTGCAGCGAATGATCAGCCTAATACTCAGACCTCTGGAGTGCAAGAAGAACCTACAGCCTTCTGACATATGCACTGACCTAAAGTGAACCTATGTAGATGAAGGAAAACAAGGTAGAAGAACAGATGAGAATATAAGTAGGAAGAGAGAAAATACTAGGACATAGAAAGAAAATGGGGGGATACAAAGGAGAATGAAAAGAGGCAGAGAGAAGTGGTTAAAAGCAGAAAGAGATGGTAAAGACGAAAACACAGGAGTGGATTAATGGGGTAAAGAGACAAACATAATCCTTCTAACACATCCATGTAAATTAAATTATTGCACCTCCAAGGGTGCATTGTATGGAAAATAGATATTGTATTCTATTTGTTTCTCTCCACAGCTGCTGCCTGACCTGAATATTTCTCATGTTTTTAATTTTTACTGAAAATTTCTGGCATCTGCAGTAATTTGTTTTATACTGCTGTTGAAATATCATTGAACCTGAAATTTTAATTCAATTTCTACAGATGCCGGCTGACCTGAATATTTCTGTCACTTTTTTGTTGTTATTACTGTACTTACAGGATTGACAATAACAGGGGTGTCTGCAAGCAGCCAGAGGAGTTTGTAAACTTCATTTTTTCTTAGAATTAATGGATCAATGTCTTCTTAAAGAGTATACTATATTGGTTGCTGATTTATTGGGTAAATGAGTGAAGGCCTGATTTAACTGCAAGATATATGGTATTATAAAATATTATATTATAATATGGCATTATTTGATGTGTATAAAGCACAGCTATAAATTCAGAAATAGTTATTAAAGACAGACAATGGTAAATGGCAAATAAAACTAGAGGGTTATATAAAGGGATAGAGATAGAAACAGGTGGAATGCTGAGTTGAATAAATGCAGATTAATATTTGCAGGATAAAAGAAAAACTTAAATATGATCATAGGTGGATAAATAAGAGAAGCATCCCGGAGATATATGGAAATAAACTATAGAGACAGTAACTGATAAAAGCCAAGGAGAACAAATAAAGAAAAAGTATGCAGGTTAACATTAACTGATAAGTATATTTACATAGTATTTCAGAATGTCAATAAGCTTCTTTTGAACTCTAGTCACCTTTGTAATGCAGGAAACATTGCAGGACTATTTATTCACAGCAAGCTCCTAAAGGCAGCAATTTGATAATGACCAGATAACCCATTATTGTGATATTCCTTGAGGGGTAAATAACAAGTACGCCATAGAAAACTCCTCTCCCTTTCCATATAGTGTAATTAAATATTTTACATCCATTTGACAGAATAGACTCTGAGCTATTTAATATCTGATAACATCTGTTGGCACCGAAGTTGTCATTGAAATGAATTGAAATAATTATTTGTTAGTACAGAACTTAAGTGTTTGTGGAAAGGGACAAATGTTGCCAAGGAGTTTCATCTTGCAATCATCAGGCCAATTCACAAGAATACCAATGCAAAGGGAAAACCCTTGAAAATGAACCACCAAATGGTTGTCACCTATTTTGTTGAGATGAAGCAGACACAATGCAATGCCCTGAACAATCAGTCAATTGCCTGATTTAAAATGTAAGCAAAGTCTGATAGTTAACTGTCAAATCGACATTAATTAGTGCATTCTCCATCACAATGCTCTACCAAGCAGTATAAATGTTGGTTTTCCCCTTGAATTGGCATTCCTGTGACCCTGATGATTGTAAAATAAAAAGCTTGAACAAAATGTACCTTTTTTTTTTAGCAATATTCAAAAAATAAGCAAAGTTAAGCAAATGAACATACTTAAGACAGTGTTACAGTCCTTCAGTAATGAACTCAAGTATCACCAAGGATTTTTGTGCTTAAGTCTCTGAGGTAGAACTTGAATCCACAACCTGCTAGCTATACTCATTGAACCACAGCTGACTCCTTCAAATAAACAACCAAGTAGACATACAGTAAGCAAATGTGTATATTGAAAGCTAAGTAGAATTTGTAGCTTTATGCAAAAGTAAACAATTAGTCATATTTCGGAGTCATCATTAGAATAATTTATATTTTAATAAGTTAGCACGAAGGAGCGAAGCACTGCCGTGAAAATATGCCCTATAATTCCTGTTGAGTATCGCAAGCAGAAAGTTCTGAAGAAACTCAGCAAGTCTGGCACCATCTGTTGAGAGAGAGAGAGAGAAGCAGAGTTAACTTTCGAGTCCAGTTTAGTTCTGATGCATGATCGCTGGACCGAAAACATTAAGTGTGTCCCTCTCTCACACACAGATGCTGCCAGACCTGCTGGGTTTCTCTATCACTTTTTTTTTCCGTTTCAGATAGCCAGAATCCGTAGTAATTTGTTGATATATTACTCCTGTTGTGTACCCATTTTGAATGTTCCTGATCTGGACATTTTCCCCTTCCTGTCCACCGAAAAAGCTGCTGCTACAACTGCCCCCGACCCTGGCCTCTTTGGGTGACCCAGGCGGTTTACGTTGGTTCCACATTGCACACAGCAATCAAGAGGAGGCCACATGGTTCTGAGTGTCTGACAATTCCTCCAAACTTTTAAATATTATATCAAGAAGCAACTTCGATCATGATTATGCGCGTTTAAAATAACGTAACAACGCGTTAAAGCCACAGTTTCAACATAAAACAAAGGTTACTGCATTAAATCTACTTTTGCAACGTTGAAATTAACCCCTTTGTCATAATAAAATTCACGTGAAAACAAAACGTGTCGAGACTAGTTAAGTTCAAAGAGTCTGCCGTACTTTTCAACAATTTATAATTGTGAATGATCATCGAGGAAGAGAACCTTAAACTAAACTCCTCTCTGCTCAAATTGTCCCTCCCTCTTTCTGCTTACTTTAGCTTTTCAAAGATTTTTTTTTAAGAAGACAGCCGCTTTAAAAATCGAATGAAAGAAACACTGGAGCTGTTCTTAGGGAAGTTGGGAATTAAGGCAGGCAGATAGGCTTTGGGAATTATCTACCCAAAGAAATCCGAGGGTCAATGCCTTTTCTCCTTTCAACGTGCCAACATATTCTGAATGGTGGACTTGTCGAGGTAAACCCCTTGGGATATTTTCTGGAAGATCGCAAGGGTCAAAGTACTGCGTGGAACAAATTTACAGCGGGTTCCACTTCGTTGTTCGGTGTTTATTCTTAGAGTAACGAACATTAAAGCAATGTCCTTTCAAACAACCCCTCCCAGGTTTGACTTCAAGAAATGTGGCCTTATTTTCAGTTTTCCCGGTAGCTTCCCTCGATCTTGTAAGAACACATATCTCGAGCACACACCCGATTCTCATGAGAAACTGGCTTGCTATCCCTTCCCAGTCTCCCAGCCTCATTATTGGCAATCTCTTAGCCACTAACTGGTATTTTGTACTTTGAGACTCTCCATATATTTGGTGTTTAACACCTTGCATTCGTCTTCAAAACTTATTCGAAACATTAATTATTAACAGTAGATAGAAAACTCGCTCATGCAAAGCGAATTGGCATAGATGCATAAAGAGAAGCCAGAGGGGAATGCAATTAGAGAGATTTGTTTACAGATTTAGATTAAATAGTTGACGGAGGCAAATAACATAGGAAACATTAACAGAAACTACTGGAGAATCTCAGCAGGTCTGGCAACATTTGTGGGAAGAAAGCAGAGTTAACGTTTTCTATATTAACTAAGCTTCCTCTCCACAGATGCAGCCAGGCCTGCCGAGTTTCTCCAGCAATTCCTGTTTTTGTTTCAGATCTTCATCATCCGCAGATCTTAGTTTCAATATAGAATACAGTATCAGTTGCGCTGGATGACCTATTTCTGTTCAAGGGATGACTCTTCCGTTCAATTTATCCCACTTTTCCCACTTCTGATTCGATCCTTTTATTACCTGAAAAGACTATATTGAGAGGGGCACTTTCAGTACAAATTCTTGCGGAGTGATGACGAGGCCCTAGACTAATTAGGGGCATTGTGCCTTTGGTTGGTATATACCGGTCATTATATTCGGACTTTTTACACGCACTTCCAATTCTGCTTTAAATAACATCTAAATGTTGGGCTGATGTATAACTTTACATTTCCTAGACAGCCAAACCTCAGTTGAAATCGCCCTGCAGTAAGCCAAGCGAGGAACGTTTATAGAACTAGTTTTGGCTTTCTTTTAAATGGCCAATAAGAGATTTGAGATGGGGTGCATGTGCACTGGGAGAGAGTTGGGAAAGGATGCAGTGGGGGAAAGGATGGCCGCCCAGCTCATTTTGTGCAATTATCTTCATATACGCTGCAGAACTTTAAAAACAGGCCCATCAAAAAGCAAACAAGCAATTTGAGTCTCTGTATGTATAAAATCAAAATAGTTTTAAATGCCCAGTATATCTTGTCTGCTTGACTCGTGTACATAGCATTATTATTAAAAAATAAAATAAAGCAATCAGTCTTAAAAAAGACCCATTTGGCACCAACAATACTTTCGTAATAATTTATTGATGCATTTCTAGTCAGATATAAACCCACGTCTTTTGAGTGCTTGTTCCTTTATTGTACACAACAGAATCGTTTTTCCTTTAAGAATCGGTAAAGGCTGTTACAGACGTAGACAGAATAGGAAATCAGATTTGCCTTATTTCAAAAATAGTTTGGTCAACAAAAAGATTGCCTTATCAAGCTTGCCTCTATAGAAAAAAGATGCATTGCTAACAATAACCTTGTCATGGGATACAAAATGTAAAATCTGTATAGAAACAATACAATATAACTTTAATACAACACAGTTGGAAACCTAATAAAAGCCCATTTAAAACATACACACAACAAAAAAAATCTTGCAATTGGTCTAGCCAAAGTTTGACAGTTGTGTCCCAGTATCTTAAATCCAGGATGGAAAAGATTTTGACAAAACTGGAATATATACTTACTCTTGTCTTTATTAAAAATCCACAGGGATGAAACGCGTCAGCAATTCTGGCTCTATACAGGTCAAGTATTTGTGCGTGTCCTTGTTTTTATTTGCCTGTTGTACTGGGATATTTGTTGCTGTTTATAGTTTTGTGTCCTTGTCCTTCCGTGAGATAATTTGCTGATGCTGTCTGGTTGCAGGGAATAGAAGGACCCGTGGTTGCTTTAGTCCATGAAGGAAGCTCAGTTTACGGTGGGCACCTGATTTCTTTGTAAGCTGTATTCTTTGGCCTTGAGACGAAGGTTTGCAATACTGTTGGCCATGTTCATTCCTTGAGTAGGGTTAGTGGTAGCACAAGAGGAGGAGTACGTGGCCATAGCACTGCGGGACAAACACATGGATGTTAACTAGCCATCATAGATATTTTCTTTGTAAGATTTTATTTTACAGTATTTTTGTACATGTACTAAAGTTTAACAACTTTTTCACATTACTGGTGGAATTACAAGCACTATCAAGAGTCTGCCTTAAGAATTTTTTATATCAGGGTAAATAGAGAACGTGTTAGGTTCAGGTAGGCAACACTTATTGATAAAACAAATACCACAGCTATTTTGTAAAATATGTCACCCATTGGTAATCAACGTATTTTTAATACTTTCCACTGTCGACAATGATTTGCTGGTCTAAAACATTTCATACGAGTAAACAAGGGTCTCCGTTTGCTGTGCGAGGCAATGTCCCAATTAAACTGCAGTAACAATAAATTAACGATATGAAATAAACGATTTTTGGTGGTTGAATTCTTTAGAACAGGTTGTATGGATGTTCGCACTGGTTCCAATCGCTTCTACTATTACATCGGGTCGGAGGGTGAAAAGAGGAGGCGGAAGCTCAGAATAAAACTGTAACAAGCGACCTATTAACAATTTCTGAATCAGGACCTGAAATGAGAAGAACTCCAGAGAGTGAATATACAGTGTACCCTCAATATTTTGGGAGCGTTATGTGTGAGAGATCGTAGAACTGCTGGAACAGCAAAGGGTGTTGGCCAAGGAGAAGTGAACATGATCCAGAGTTTTGATCTGCATTTCACGGTTTCTTAATCTCAATTCAAACTCTGTGGTTGAGAGAACTACTCACCGTTATATCTAGTTGTATAGGCTCCTAAAATATTAAAATCTCATGCACACTCCCTGTGAGGCATTGTAAGAGTTAAATCCCCAGGTAACATTTTTTTGAGCGTCGGGTGCCATCCCATCAGTAGGGGAATTTCTTTTTGCTCTTCCTAATTGTCCTGTGTAACCTTTCACTTATTGTCACCTATTAAGCCAGGAGCATGGCATATTACTGCGGTTAGCATACGCACGGATCTTAGTCTCTCGGAATTTGTATGTGCAGTATTTCACTATTTGTAATTTTAAAATGCGCCCCATTCCAGCTCAGAGTTTTATGAAAAGGATGGGAGAAATTAGGAAAAGCTTTAGACTTCCGAGAGACACTGTCCAACTGTTTTTTTTATATAGATGAGCGATCTGATCGTTTGAAACTTTAGTTTTGCAACCAATTTTCAGCCGCCTTTAATCATTTAATTTTAATTCGTAGGTAAATTCCACATCAAACGCCTGCACTTGCCTTATGGCCACATATGGTCACGTTGCATGTAGCCCTTTCAGTAATTTAAAACACTATGAAGGTCCCTGGGAAGTCCAGGCTCTCTCATATCATATCCTGTGCACTTACACAAGGATGGTCTTTGCACTTCAAAGAGACTTCAGTATGCTCATGACACTAAAGACACGATACAAACTTAGCGTGGCTTATTGGCTTATTGTTCGTCACACTCGTGAAAGGGTAACATTTTCTCTAAAGAAAACCGCCCCATTTGGAACAGTGAAATTATGTACTTCACTGCATTAACTTTTACTTTAGTTATTCATTCTTTAATACTAGGAATCCTCATAAAGTTTTACACCGTTGCAGGCATTTGCTTTAGATTGATGTGCGCTAGCATTATTTAGTTATATTTTCGTCTCTTCCCTTCCTACCTTAAACATATGTGCTCAAATTGCATTGTAATATTGTATAACCTTCACCATCCAGAGGCTGTTAAAGAAAACATTTAATTTAGTGAAGAGCTGACTGACCTGTTAGCGTGTAAATAACATTAAAATTATAGTGGACGACATTAATCATTTTAAATGTTATTGTTACTGTTTAAAATATAGCTGCCCATTGACTGCAGTCAAGCCTATATGAATTAAGTACAAGTCATGCAAATTAAAGCCACTACCATGTATAGATAGCTCTGCCTGAGTGAGACATTACCCAAGGCTTAAACAATCGCTTGCACGAGGGGACATCTCTTTCTCATTATCAACTATTTTGTGCCTGTGGGGAGAGGCTACCTACAAACCAAAATTTAAATAATCAACAAATTACTAGTCAATTATATTATAGTTTGCATAAGAAATGGAGAAGAGTCAATGTATCAATGCTGTGACTGTCGTATATTTAACATTAAAGAGGACATATTTCAACACAACCAACCAATACAAACGAAAGACATGATATATCAACTGACAGGCACAGCTCCTAACCCAGAGTTCAGTACAATATTTTACTTATTTATGCATTGCTCAAAATACTAGTAACTTCCTAGTTACCCAAATATAGCATTCATACCTTTGCACTTATCTTTTCCCTTTCTTTTACTACACAAATAGACAGGCTATTAGGATGACTAACAGTGTTCTAAGTGACTCACAAATGACTCCAGGACATTTGAATGTTCATTGGATCTTAATAGCTTTTGTATGATACTTGACCCCCAGGTGAGTTTCTGACCACAAATTTATTCAATTACTGAGACAGGTGATTTCACCATCATAACATCTTCCAGCTTCATCCCTGTCTCAGCTCTTTTGGTTCTCAAATTCTCATTCATTCCTTTGTTACCTCTAGCCTTAATTATTGCAATGAGGTTCTGGCTGGTCTTCCATATTCGGGCCTGCATAAACTTGAATTCATCCAAAATTCTGTTAACTATTTCTTAGTCTGCAGCCAGCCTTGCTCATCAACCACGCATGTGCTCACTTAGTACCAGTCAAAAAACAATACCTTGATTTTAAAATTCATTTCTATGTTCTCACCCCTCCCAACCTCTGTAATCTTCTCCTGCCCAATAACCTGTAAGATATCTGTGCTGATCTAATTCTCTTCTGCTTAGCACCCCCAATTTTAAATCAGCAGCTCCCCTCATTTGGGTAGATCCTAAGCTCTGGAATTCCATCTCTTCATGTCTCTGCCTGTCTAGCTCACGTTCCTCCTTTAAGATAATACCTTAAAACCTACCCGTTTGGCTGAGTTTTTGGTCATCTGACCTTAAATCCACTTATGTGGTTTGATGTCAAATTTTGTTCTTTAAAGTGTCTGCTGAGCAATTTGGGGGACACTTTATTACATTAAAGGTGCTATAAAATATATGCTGATGATGGTTATCAGATAGTAAAAATAGTCACAAATAAACATGATTTGAAATGTCATGAAGGAAAAGAGACCTTAACAAAACATTTTAAATTCAACACATTTTTTTCCAATTATAAGCCTATTTCAGCTGTTACAATTAAAATATCCTGTAGTCAACAATGGAGTATGATATATATCACCCAGCTAGCAATGATATTTCCCGTGCCTTTTCTTGTACTGTAGTAGCATATTTTTGTTCTCATTTGTTACTTCCCCTCAAGTTTATTAAATACTTCTATATTATTTTCTTGGAGATAGCTGTGAGAAGCAGAAAGAAGATCTGCATATGAGAAAAATAAAGATTTATTTCGTGTGTAATTAAATATGTGTGTCAGTGGGAAAGAGAGAAATAGAAAAATCAAGGACAAACAAAATTGCAGCAGATGCGTTAGTCCCTGGTAACATATCCTCCTTGACAAATCTGAGCTACAGCCTTTATAAAATAAGTGATGTACATTGCTTGAGTGTTACTGATCAGTGCTATTTATATCTAGGCATATGGGTACATTGTATATTAATGTGATCGATACATACCCATTGTGTACAGAGGAATTGTGGATGGGACTTATGGATTCCAATAGGATGTACGGCCAAAGAGACTAGCAGTAGGGTAAGGTTGATCCTCAAGTGTATAGAGTCTGTTTAGAAAGGTTGTGCACAGAAAATGTGGAAATTACCCTTGATGTACTGGTTATTGATAAGGTTCTATTGACATCAGATTATTGACATAGCAATCATTCCAAATGAATAACGTCAATTTCAAGTGAATAAATACATTTCAGATTGTGTTGCATAAAGTTAACATTAAAACAAAGTGCTTGTGTATGTATGTGTGTTGTGTGTGTTGTGTGCATGTGTTTTAATTATCAACATAAATCATTACTCCACATGTTATATAGCTTAATTAAAATTATAAAGATTTAAAATCTATAAATTCTGCAGTTTCACCAGATAACTTGCACAATGCTGTGGATGCTGGGATAACACTGCCAACGATGTGTTTTTTTAAAATCTCTGACTAGAAAACAGGAGAAGAAATATAAAACCTGCATGTGAGAATTACTAATACACATGCAGGTGGGGCAAAAGGTTTATTGTCATCGAAATGCCTGAGAACAAATCAATGTTGTTCCCAATAGCAAGGACAGTGGAAGTGGCAATAATAATAAGCAATAGTAATAGATTATTACTTTTCATGCTATTCTATATATCACAGAGTCTGTATATAAATTATATGTACGCATATTAATAAGTGTGCTGAGATGAAGTCATATGTGATGTGTTGTGCATGACTGAAACACATCCTGCACTAAGTGATTATTTACACAGGAACATTTCCATTTTTATGGCTATGCTAATAAGTTGGTTGGTAAAAACAATTGCCCTTTTGTAACACCAAAATAAAGATGAGAAAGCCACAGGATTCATCCCTGGACAGTGTTCATACAAGTGATATTGAGACATTGGTGATGGTAATGAAACAAATGGCCTCAGCATCTCTAGACTTGTGAAGGAGAAATTTGCTAGTGTTCACACACTAATCACAATCACTACCTAAATGTCCATTGCTGCTGTTCTGTTAGGTATTCACTAATTCCTGCTACAAATTGTGTATGTTTGAGTGTCAAGTGAAGTCAAAAGCCAACTTGGCTGTGATGATTTTTACAGTTAAATTTTATGCCCAACATTCACTATGTAGATTCACGTAGGAATAACAGTTATTTGGGTGAAATATTGGAGGTAGCATAAGTTGGTTGAAGTGTTCAAGGAAAGTACAGTGCAATAATTGGAAAAGAAAGAGAAAACAAACAGGCATGACATAAAATATATCAAATCAGATATCAAGTGTTTTCAGAACTTTGGTGTAAAAATTTGTGTTCACAATTTTTCAAATGGTATCTGCAGTATATATTCACACCATAAGAGTGAGGGCTAAATGGGGACAGTGGTTTGTTTAAAAGGAGAGAAACCAGCAATCTAGTGTCTCATTCATTGCAGCTGCTGACTGGTGAAATATGGTGTGGAAATAGCTCTCCAGCGTTCTTGGTTGTCAGGGATTATGGTTCATGGGGCCCATGTGAGCAAATAAATCATAAGAAAAACTACAAAAACAATTGAGAAAGTTAGCTGGCAGGACCGATGGAGTGGAATAAATAAATGAAAATACAAATCCATTTGCTTTTATGGTACACTTAGTGGTGTAGAATGATTACTATTTAGTGTCACTTGTGTCTCATGTAGGGAGCAACAATGGATTGACTAAAGAGAGCCATGAAAAAGATTCATTTTATTGGGTCTAGCCTTAGAAAATCAAATAGATTTACTCTGGCATTGCCATTAGCTGCAGCACAGTTAGTGGGACTTCACACTTTACTTAATGCACCATAAAAGCAAATCCTTGATTAAGTAACTGTGGGCACAAAATTTCTTCTCTCCATCCCAATTCATACTCATAACACTAGTGGTAAAATTATCAGTAGTAGGAATGTCTGACAGAAATGTGAACTTTAAAATGGGTCTCACTAGTAGCAGTGGTGACCAGACTGGTTAGTGAATGACATTTATGTGAAAAATAGCCATGGATAGGCTGGGCATATGATTAATGTCTTGCGGACAAATTATTAGCTAATATTTGAAATTGCATCTGAAACTATGACTGCTTCCTAATGATTAGAAAATAGATTATTAGGAATTTGCACTAGCTAGGTTAAGTCACAAAAAAGCTCATACTCCAAGACTATGCCAAAGTTGAAATGAGTGGATGAGAAAATAGAATAAGTGTAGAAGTACAGGTTGGGAAAGGTTGAATTTTGAAGCATGTTGGTTGTAGGAAAAGAAAACTGAAGAAGGTAAGGATTTTCACAAGTTAATTTCCAGGTGTATTTTAGTTAAACACTTAGGCCAAATAAGAAACATATACAATGACTGTATGAATCGTGTCAGTCTATATAGAAGGATCAGTAATGAAGTATTAGCAATGATTATACACAATGAAATCCCATTCCATAGGTCAGATAGCATATGTTCAGGATTAGAGATGTGCGGCTTTGACCTCCTCTGGAAGTTGATATATTTATATATTAAGTATTAATGGACTGGAATGTAAACTGTTTACATAAAAATGACTGATGAATAGTTATCTAAAATTAATTTTGTCAGATTACATATCATTGAAATAACTTGATACAAATTTGTTTGTTCTAGAAGGGGAGCTAACATTTCGTGACATTAATTCTATGGTCTAGGAGATAACTTTGGGATGTGTGAACACTTATGAAAATAACCTTAAAATTAATTATCTGTTCTGTATCACTGAACAGTGGAAAATGGTTATGTCTTCAAAGCCCTGTAGGCTAAGTTATGAATTTCAGCTGCAATACTGGAATGAACAATTGTTGCCCAAAGTGATTTTACCATCATCCAGTTACTAGTTCCAAAGCTAAGTTGTCAGATGTGTAGAAGATATTGACTGCCTTAACTCAAACAGATATGACACATCATTGAACAGTTCAAGTAGAGAAAGAAAAAAGGGAAAAAATTAAAAGACACCAAATGTCTCAATTAAAGAAAATCAAGTAGGAATGTTTCTTTGGCAATGCTGCTCACAGCATTGTCCTCCCAATTCATGATAATATTTCCAAGTGAGTTTGATAATTAGAATCAGTGGTTTTCACAAAGTATGACAGATATTAGAGCCAAACAATTTTGAGAATGCTTAGTAATCACACTAAGCAAATTGTATTCTTAGATACATGATTATTGCAGTACCCTTAAATAGATCACTTTTCTGCTTTAAAGCTTGGCTAGACAAATTAGTAGTGATTTATATAAAATCAATCCACAATAGGTCATCATACACTGAAGTACTGCCTGGGGTAATAACAGGAACATGGCTTTCAGGCAGTAATGATTTCTATTATAATTCATGTGTAAAGTGGGAAGAAATATTCAATGTGCATATAGCAAGACTCTGTTTTCTAAGTATACTAAATGATCAAGCAGCTTTGCTAATTGAGTTTTGAAGATGGTACATTATTTTGTTTGCTTTGATAAATTTCACAAACTATATAATAGATCACAAAAATGTCACCTTTCAACCAGGGTTAAACTACCTTGCCCTTGCACATTTCAACTCAATAGCTTGTTCAGTAGACTTTCTTATTCTGTGTAAAATATACAAATTTCAAAAAAAATTAAAATAAAAATGTTTGCTGTACTGTATTTCCTATATTACACCATAGCCTAGAAATAATTTTACTTAATATTTAATAGTGGATGTCCCTTTCAATGTGCAGTTCTAAGTTGTCATAGATGTAAATACCGTAAAGAAGATCTGTTAATTTGACTCTTGTGTATCCTAATTGTCAGATGCTACTGGGCCAAATGTTTTGCGTACAGTCCTTCTCGTGACATTTTGATGTTTCAATTCAGGAAAATAAATGTGAGAAACATTGTGACTGTAACAAGGCCACTGAACTGATGAGATCACTTTCCTGTAGCTTTATGATGACCTACTAGATAACTCGAAATAAAATGTCTTCTTGCTGTCCTTTTCTGATTACTTTAAAGTATAAATCATTGTAAAGAACAGGAGAGTGAGAGATTGTATTTAAACATAGAATTTTTATAATTAAGTGACATTTCCTTTTTAAAAACAAGACTTATTCCATATCTTCGTTAACTCTAAAATTATGAATTCTGACAACAGGGTAAAGGCCATGAAGTTTTAAATAAAATTGAAATATATTTACTATAACTAAAGTAAGATACTAAAAGAGATTAGATATAATTTCAATAACGAATCTGATCCGGCTCTAAATTCCAACACTCCACAACAATACTTCTATTGCCTTCTATTTATATGGAACTATGACCGCCGTGAGGAACACAGTCGGGAAGGATCTCTTTACTGAATCCACTAATTAGCAAAGGGCAAACTATTTTAACAAGTAGCAGCTGGTCCCTGGCCAACATGAGATGAACCATCAAAAAGTTAACCACCTAATTACGGAATCTAATTACAACTGAAAAGACCTCTAGGAATTGGGATGTGTAATTAATAGCCAGTAATGATTGTTTTAAACGCAGTCTCTTGGACGCTATAAATAATAAAGGTAGAAATGTAATGCATCCAGTCCCAGTTTATTTACAATTATTTAACATAGTATGAGGGGTATAGTAATAAGTTGGAACAACGGAGAATCAGGGGAAACTGTTCTGAGATGTGGAATGCTTTTCAATATTTTACCTCAGAAAGTGTTGCAAAGGCTCAGATAAATGCTTCCACATAAAAGAAAATGTACAACTTATATTTAAATAGTACTTTTCACAAGCACCAGACATTTCAAATCTCTTTGTAGCCAATGTTGGAGTGGTAGAAACACAATAGCCAATTTGCAAACTCTCAGAGCAGCTATAAGATAATGACCAGATAATCATTGTTTGTGGTGTTGCTTGAGAGATAAGTATTGGCCAGGACACCTGGGATGACTCCCTGCTCTTCTTTGAAATAGTGCCTTTGGATCTTTTGTGTCCACTTGAGTAGACCCTTGTCTAAAAGACGATGCCTCCCACAATACCAATCTAGAATATCAGCCTTAATTTTGTCTGGAGTCAGTATTAAATTCAGAATCTTGCGACTCAGAGACAAATCTACCAACTGAGGCACAGTTGATACACAAGAAGTGTTAAGGGTGTTTTCTTTATTTATTGAAATTAAGTATGACATTAGGGGAACATTTATGGTATCCTAAATACATATTCTTAAATAAAGGGCATTGTTTTAGGATCAGCTGAATTTCACAATAGCCAAATCCTCATATTGGAAGAAACCTTAAGTGTGAATTCAAAATACATTTGCCTTATGAATAGTCATTGTTCCTTACAGAATATTTCAGTGCTCCACTTACTGCCAGCTATACAGAAGGTGCATTGGTAGAACAGAAAGCACAGGAGAAATAATTTATTTAGTAATAAATATTGGAGATGAATTAATGGCCATAATTTAAATGTAAGATTCCAGTGATAGCTATAATCTGAAATCTTATAAAGTAAAGGTAAGTCACCATAGTCTTACTAGACCATTGAGCTGCTGTATCATTAGACAGAGATAGCTGGTGTCAGTTTAATGCCTCAAGCAGGGGAAAGGTTAAGAAGGAGAGTACTTCATGATAATCTCAGCCAGTGTAAGAATTGAACCCATGTTGTTGGTATCACTGTCATCACAAACCAAACATCACAAACCAAATGAGCCAAGGGTGGGTGGTGTATGGTGGTCATGTTACTGGACTAATAATCCAGAGACCCAGGCAAGTGTTCTGGGGACTTGGCTTTGCATCTCACCATGGCAGATGGTGTAATATGAATTCAATAAAAAATAAGGAATTAAAAGTCTAATGGGGACCATGTAACAATTGTCATAAAAAAATCCATCTGCTTCACAAATGTCCTTTAGGGAAGGACATCTGCCATTCTTTCCTGTCTGGCCCACAAGTAACTCCAGACAATAGCTATGTAGTTGTCTGTTCACTGGCCTTTGAAATGGTCTCGCAAGCCACTCAGTTAAAGGCTAGTTAAGGATTAGCAATAAATGCTGGCTTGGCAAGCGATGCCCACATCCCATGAATAAATAAAGAAAGAGTTTTATATGAACACAGCAGGCCAAGCAGCATCAGAGGAGGCCTGCTGTGTTCATCCAGCTCTACACCTGGTTATCTCAGATTCTCCAGCATCTGCAGTTCCTACTATCTCTGAAAGAGTTTTATATAACCCTGCTGGCCTTTAAATCTGTTGAATAATGACTTAGCACTTGGATATTGCCTGTAGGTGCTCATTAGTGCCATGCCCATATGGAAACTTAACCCATACTGATTTCATCTTCTGATTACTACAAAGAATAATGTAATTCCTTAAGTCTTCACTTTCTTGTTTCTCTTTCAAAGTTCTAAAGCCATGAATTTGTTTTATTATCCTGCCATTATAGACTGCAAATTTACCATTGACGTTTTGCTGCTAATAGGCATAGCTACTGACACTCCAATTGTCCACTGCAAGTACTGACCATCTGAAATAAATAAATTACTTTAAGTAGCTGGCTGCCTACTGACAAGTCCAGACAGACAAAAAGAAAATGACACAGGTACAGTTCTTTTAAATTTGTTCAAACACTCCAGTATTGAGGCCTCAATACTTGTACATTGTGATGGGACTTCATGTTACTGGAGAAGTAGTTGTATTGGGTTCGGGCCTATTTGGGGATGCTATGGATTTCAGTTGCTGGAGTTTCTTACTAAATCTTCTCAACAGTGTGAACAGGTAAAAACCTAAATGCACAGGATTACTCCCCAACCTGTACTTAGATGACACTGCCAATTCACACCAAGGTCATGGAAATCACTGCAACTGCTATGAGAACCTGCAAGGTTTATTAGGTAATGACCAACAAGCAGAAGTTCAAGGTTATTATCTTACTTTGGAATTCTAATTATGCCAATAAACCCATAATACTTTGCTCTCTTTATATCAGCCAGGTCTCAATTAAATTTCCTCCAATTGTTCATGCCTCTGTTTTTCCACCATAACAAGATAATTTGCATTTTCATAACACCTTTCAGGTTCACTGATGTCCCAAAAAGGTTCAGAACTAATGGACTATTGGAACATTGTCATTGTTATAATGTTGGTAAATGTGAAATTTAATGATTTTTTTTCTCTCAGATATCCATTATTCTGTGTCTATCACCCTTTTCCATAAACTATTGCATTCAAATAATTTTATACATTACATTTGTACTTAGGATTAACCAAAAGGATATACCAGGGCAAGTACAGGTGACTTTATTGTCATTATGGCTTTTGTACTACCCACAAAGCCAGTTAATTTGGGCTGTGTGAGTTGAAATCCAAATTTGCACAGTTCCCTGTAGCATTGTATGAGATTGTAGATAATATTATCTATGAAATCATGTTAGAAAAGTTTTTTTTGCCTTGGAGAATGCATTGAGGAGGAAATTGTTGCATCTACATTGTGGCAAATTTGCCTGCATTGCAGTTAAAGATGACATTTATATTACCAATAAGAGATTACCCATATGGAGATGTCGTTCCCCAGGACAGGTAATCCTGGGCTCTGGGTGCTGGGCGTGGAGCCATGGGCTGCTCCACTGCCTCCCCGCTGTATGATTTGAGGATAGAGGCATTTTTACTGGCCAACAGGGCTCTCTCATTCCGTCGGAATTTCGCTCTTCTGTTCTGAAACCAAACCTGAGAGAGAAGTGAGAATGAATAATAAATCCAGAACATTTAGTGTTCCCTCTAATCTTAGTAACTGCTTCCTAATATGCTGGTATGCTGTCCAGCAACACCCAAGGCACATGGCTCATTTGGTTATAATTATTTTTAATCGCAAGGTTTTCAACAGGATGGATTCAATGTTAAAGCAATCATCCCAGTAGAAAGACAGAAGGATTGCAATGTGACCAACCAAAAACTCTATCAATGTTGTCATGGTCCCTCTGACAGAAGAACCTACACTTTGAATTCTTAGGTTTAATAGAAATGCAAATAATCTAGACTTTTACTGATTATGCTATAAAGTTATGGACAGTCTCCTTTCTTTGGTTTAGTCAACTATAAATGTGCAGATTCCACTGGATTAGGTTCCACAAATAAACAGATTCAGATTTAAACACAGATGTTGAATTGAGATTCAACACCTACTAATATCTTAAAATGTTCATTTGGAAGATGTACAATCTACCAGATTTCCCAGGTAGTGCACAGTTAAACCAGGTCTTTTCCCCTATTGACCACTTTCACTAAGGGTTCGTTACATGGTAGTAATGTAATACCTGCTCAGAAAGGGCACACTGTAAGCATTTTGTTCACAACTGGGGACAGAATGAAAGGGGAATATTTACATAATGTGGCTAGATGAATGTCCTGTCTGTGATAAGACTGAAAGTCCACTTAATAAATAATTTAGCAATGATGTTCTTGGATTTTAAAGTAATAAATTTTGTAGCAATTTTTTAGTACCAATGATGATTCTATTCATAGACCCTTCTGGGTCTGTGAAACGTATTAGTTTCGATAATGAAAGGTGAAAAGTTGTCAACTATTACTTGTATTTTATGGGCAGTGCAGTGTACAATAATCTATAAGCTCCCCTCCAAACAACCTAATAACAACCTCAATAAATAAGCTGGCATTATCCAATTTCTCCAATATGCAAAGCCATTCTGGCACATTCTGGGCTTGATGAGTAGTTTTCTTTCCAAATTAAAACAAAATCACCCTATGTTCTCACGTGTGGAGAGTTAACTGCACATATAAATAATGGCTTATTTTCAATTTTTCATCATTTTCTGAGTCAAATCAGTACCTTGTCAACTGGAATGGGGCACAGAATTGGAATGCTATAGCGTATTGAAATTACCGTATAGAGTCTAGTCCCTGATAAGATCGAAATGGCTTTGCCAAACCAAACTCAATGTCATGAACAAATAATGAATTACAGAATTTTCTGGCAGCGGGGAATGCACTGAAGAGCTTCCTGTATAATGGAGATGATGGTGTACAGTACAAGTAGATAGAGCAGAAATTATAGCTTTCGAGTTTGCTGAAGATACAGAGATAGCCTAGGGTCGGACAGCATTCTATGAAATGTGCTGATGAAAGATGACAGACCTGAAATGCCAATTTTTCCCACTCTTCACATGCTGGCTGATCTGCTAAGAATGTACAAAATGTTCTACTTTTATTTCAAATTCCCAGAAACCTCAGTGTTTAGCTGCTGTATTCTACCAAAACAGTGTGCTTTGGACTCCTCTCACCTGTATGATATGGCAACAATCACTTCTACCAAAAACCTGCTGATAGTTTTTTTTGCAAAAAAGCAATCTGAATATTTGTCAAACACACTGCGGGTTTGATGGCATTTTTTATATGAGGCCTTCCAAAGAACATAACACAATTGACCACAGTGGTGGAAGTGGATCATACTGTGGATGGGAGTGTTTCAATTTGTCCTGTATTTGTTGTTTTGATTCACTTAAAATCTTTTCCCATGTGGCTTGGAGGCACAGTTCTCAGTCTGAAAGTTCCCATTGTTCCAGGGACTACTCTTCCCTTACAGTTTTCTTACAGTTACACTATAAATAAGCGTCGATGTACCTCCAGTCCAACTATAAACTTTAATATTTAATTGTTTTCTCTCTGGCCCTAAACAAATAGCTACTCAGTCTTACTTTGCATTTTCTTACGTGCTGTGCTTGTGTTATGTGTACTGTCTGTGTACTGCATATTAACGTTTTGCATTTTCTGTTGGTACGCTGCACGTATTCTATATGTGGGTTGCGTATTTTGGTCATGTGTTACATATCTACTCACAAGGAAAATGGGGGAAAATGTTTCAAGTTTCGATGATAACCGCACAGCAGAATGGTGAACAGTTTGGGGCTCACTTTTTGCTGGTCACATGTAAATAAATTGAGCTGTGACGGAAAATTGGCCATTTCTGTTTCGTGAGGATTGGCCATGACTGAATAACTTATCCAGCCCTGGGCTACAGCATTTGGGAAATCGTCACAGCGTTATTGCGTGACACCATTGTGCTATTTCGACGACATTGAGTGGAAACGTGAAGTAAATGAAAAGGTTCACACTGATAACTCCGTTAAAGAGTAAATTGGCCAATCCGATGGAGAAAAGCATTTGCAGTGTCCCATTTAATGAATGTGAAACGTGGCCTTTATGATGACGTCGTCACAAGTTTTACAATTTATATCTGAAATGGCCCCCCGTTTCCTTGCTCTTGGGTCCGGCTTGATGCCGTCATGGTTTTAAATCGAACACTAAAGCAGAAAATATGCGTCAATTGCTAGGTTTAGTAAACTCGTACCCACAGAAACAATTATCTCAGTCGGAAAAACACTGATCAATATTGTGCAACTAGATTCAGACAGCAGGGGGTGGTCTGTCCTGAAATAAGATATAGTATATAGGCGAAAGGAAATCGTGAGCATGCATCTTTAACTTCTTTTCCTGCAGTGAATACATTTTGCCATTTTTCATGTTTCCTGGAAACTATCTGTCATGCTTTCGGGTTCGAGTCAATGAATTAACAATGAGATAACTGGATATCTAGTCTCAATCGCTCTGACGCTGAACCCCACTCTCCAGATGCTAATATTCTCCAACGTAACAGATCGACCAAGATTTCCCACCATTTATTCAAAACATGCGATTTCAAAAAGCCGCAATAGCGTGTATGAGACAATGTAACACAGGAATTTACCTCAGTGTGAGTAGCGAATTTGAGATTAATTATGGCAAGCAAGTTCTGAATGCCAACATTTTTGGTCCTGTAGGCTCTAAATTAAAATTATAAACTAATTATGTGTAGAAGGGTTTGCAAAGATGTCTGTTTTCACGCCTAACCTGACTGTACGGCTGGAACTCCCCTTATTTCTAATGTCAAACATCCGCAAAAGAAAGCGTTCGCTTACCCTGAATGTACATTGCTTCTTTTTATAATAGCGAAATGAATTACAACTTTCCATAATATTGAAGGTAAATAATTAAGCAGCGAGCAGCTGATTTAGGTCTTAAAATAACACTTCAAGTTACTTTAAATTACTTGATTGAAAACCGAGAGTCAAACAAAGTTGTTTGGTGCTCAGCTACCATTAGCACAGGCGCAAAAGACTAGCAATAAGCGCTGCATTGAGACAATATTTCTTACGTGGTTTGTTAGCAGTGAAAGACCTGTGAAAACAACCCTTTACCCCGTTACCCATTTTTCCAATGAATTATATCAAATGGCGAGAGCTAAAAATAAACGGTACTAGAAAACTAAATATTATCCGGAATAAAAGAAAACTACCTGGACCCTGGCCTCGGTAAGGTTAACTCTTCTGGCCAGATCTTCACGAACGAAGGCATCCGGATAGTGCGTCCTCTCGAAGACTCTCTCCAGAGCCTGCAGTTGGCTGCTGTTGAAGGTGGTCCTGTTCCTCCTCTGCTTCCGTTTCTTCTTCTGCTCTGTGTTTATTTTATCACCTACACTCCATAAAAACAATTACATGCACCGTTTAATCAGTTAGCACTTGGAAAATTAAAAGAGACAAAAGATCTACTCGAAGTACAGGGGGCCTTAAAAACTTTCCATTTGTGCACTACCGCAACTGGATTTGCTAGACTCAGTTTCTCAGTTATCCGGGCAACCGTGCTCCTGTTGAGGTAAATCGCTATCACTGCGCTAATCAAGATCAGCGACTATCCTTCATTCTAACTTTTAAAATGGATTGGGGAGGGGTCTGTGGAGATAACAATTCAGGTCCTCTTATCCCACAGAAAACTATAATTTCGATTTGCGCACTTAAGAGTTTAGATTTTACGTTATCTGAAGAGCCCATCAAACATATTCAATGAGGAACATTTATTTATGAAACGGAGCACGCTTATTGTAGGTATCCCGTGTGTTCTTAGCATTCTTGGTATATGAGAAGGAATCAGATTATCAGATGACTCTTTCCTGTTACTTCTTGAGCCCTCTTGGAACAGCATTCGTTTATAAATCACAACTAGGTCATAAAATAAAGCCTTCGTTCTCTTATGTTTTCCCAATCTTATTACTTTCCTGAATGCCTGGGGCTACATCATTTTATTAAGAGAATATCCCATTTGTTTTATCTATAATTCCCAATTCCAAAGCAATGCCTTAGCTTTGATTGATGCGAAGATTAAACCGGACTGAGCATCAATATTGTGCAAAGTTTTACCGGTTCCCTAAGCAATAACTGGAACTGAAGTCGCGACAGGGAACTTCCTAGCACAGGAAACTTGCGTGGGGATTCGAGAAATATTTGGGTAATATATTTTCTGTGTCCATTAACTGGTTTCTTGCTTGACCACTAAGCTGAAATGAAATGGCTACCTCTCGCTGAAATTAAGGTTCGCCACAAAATCGCCAAGCGACTCTAGAGTAGGGATGATTTGCCATTGCCCAGTGAAGTCGTTTAACGATGAATCCACGTTCCATAATGCATGCATCAATGAAATGTCATAACAGATCTGTGTTCCAATTGCCACCTATACATGGTGGATGTTTGATATGATAAACCTTTAAAAGTAAACCTTTTTCCAAGAGTCAATGTAGTGAATGTTGATTAAGAGTTTAGTTAGCTCGCACAATGGGCGTGTAATAGATATTATTTAACGAAATTGACTATTGGGTAACATTGTCTGCAGACCTGTAGGGTTGGATGCGCTGGGTATTTAGGCCGTGTGAATTTTGCTGGTTGATTTCTGTTGTGGTGAACAGTGTGTTTTCCGCCCCCTCCCAGTTTAGAATCTGTCTTACAATGTTGTTGCATTATATTGCATGTTAATTAGCTTCTTTATCTTGTGCACAAATCCTCCAGTTTTCTTCATGCTAATATGTACGTTGTGATTTCCTTGGCGGCTGAATCGGATTGATTCAGCACGAACGTGGTTCAGACCGAACCTCCAGCCATTCACAATCTCGGTATAAATCCACTGGAGACCTACCAACCTCTACCAAAATGATTCTTTTTGTCTAACATATGAAATAATTATTTACAGCTGGAACTGATAATTAAGGTTGTGAGTCGGGTTAATAAGTAACATCTTTTCTTGATATAAACAAATTACAAACGCTCTGCCTCTTGCAATCACAAATCGGAATGTTTGCCTCCTTACAGTGAAAGCAAAATCAGCCCGCCAGAAAGGTTTTAGATCGGTGCTGCTGCTGGTCGGAATGTCACTCAAACTTGTCTGCGCCTTCTGCATCATTCATGTGATGTCAGTTCTTCTCAGATCAAGTTTGAGCAACTTACACTCTAGAATTGTTCACGACAATTGTACAAGTAAAAGGCCTTCCCTCTTCGCCAGCAGAAGAATACATAGCAATCAATGGTTCCGATGGTCTTGGGACTGGTATCACGTTGTTTCGATTCTATTCACACTTCATTCTGCATTTGAGCCAAATCAACCTTCCACTATCGGCATTTGGTGTCATGAATGATCGAATATGTGAATGTGTAAATTGAATCATTGGGTATCTGTGAAAAGCATGTAAAACTCCCTCGAGTGTGTTCTATCGGGAGTGACGTCGGCTGGTGGGACAAAGTGGCGTTAAATCGGGGATTAACTATCCTGCCATCATTTCCTCAAATTGCATTGTGACGGGTTGGTTTAAAGTTGTTGGTTAATTGTATGAAATCAGTTGTTTCAAATTGCTGGATAGTGGATACTTCTAGGCCTTTAACCTAGAGAACCTTATTTGGAAGAACGGGCCTTCAGCTGAAAACAGATTTTAACTTGGTAGCCCAGGCTGCCTTCCTCTCATGCAATAACCTCTTGGGTTAATAAGTGGTCCTATGAAACTCATTATTGATACAAAATGCCCTTAACCATCAAAATGTTTCATAATTAGGTAGTTAAAAAGTAGTGGAGAACTATAAACTATAAACTGTTTGTAGACATTTCCCGGGGCCTTCTCCAGAATGTTAAAGCTAGTTCTGTTGCTCGGGGCAGATTCTCAGACCAGAGGATCAAGGCAGATCTCCGGTCAGGGGCACATTGCCGGCGCCGATCCACATCTGCTGTGCTGTCAGAGAGATGTAAAGGGGGTGGGGGCCGATGAATTTAGGCTGAACTAGCTCCTTAAGCCGTATCTAATGGTCAGTAGAGGTCTCTGGAGGAAAAGAGAGAGAGAGCAAGGCACGCTCTGAACACCTCACATCAATCAGGCACAGCATCAAACTCACTCTGATGCATGGGCAGTCGGAAAACTTCTAACAATCTTTATCTTAACAGCATCAGGATGAAAGGAACTGAGAAATTTACACGCTTTCCCTTATCTTTTATTAGCAAACTGGTGCCAGCACTAAAAGAGAGCCTAATTAAAATGTTTCTTGTAAAAGAATTTGAAAAATAACACGTTGAAATAAAATTCTTTTCAAGGTTAAATGTTGTATGAACTTGCATAGTTTTCCCATGTGTGTACCAAAGCCTGCGTGTATATATAATGCAAGATGCAGATTTCAAATAATTTAGACTCATCTCTCAGGTTATATCGATTAAGTTTACAGAAAAAGCTAGAAATTCAAGTTACGCTAAAATTAATCATTGTTCTACTTCCAAAATTGATAAAAATCAGTCATTTGGTGCAAGGGTTTTGGCCGGCGTATTGCCGTGGATAATTAGAAGTAAATGTTTCCTTAGCGTTACATGCTAGGCATGATTCATTGAAAACAAAGATGTCGTCTTTTATCGCTGATGCATGACAAATCAATTTATCAAACTAATCAGATTAGCTGTCATTACCATTGTTGTTGTCTGTGGGGACACTTAAAGCAGTTTTGTCAAATTCAATCGTACACTTATTATGCCTACACATGTTCTGAGAAAATGAACTATCCAGTGCAATGTGTTCCTGCTAATGGAGGCGATACATTGCTTAAAAATGCACTCCTACATTCACTCAATTAGCTGTGAATTAGCTCCTTGATTTTTCAAAGCAATAGAAAGTGGTCAACTATGTTACTATCCATACGCACATGTCCTTGAAAAGGTTTCCATTGAAGTGATGAGAGTCATTAGATTATAGTCTACCTCTCTGTAGCCTCTCCAGTAATCACATTGTGCTGTAACATTATTGTCTGAAAATATTTGACTTCCCGACCCTGGCGACTGTATGTGTCTTGGTCATTTATGTCTCCTTTACATTTTTCAACATATCTGCACTTGTTGATTTCCTTTATGAAATACTATTTATTAGACCTCACCGCATATTAGGCGAACGGTACTCGATCTTGATGCCAGTGAACATTCTCCACCACATCTCAGATGTGAACTTTGCGTGAAGCTATATTACACTGGGGGAGTTTTTTAAAATATTTTTCAAAAATATATTTAAAGGGAAGCGAAATGTGGACTGTCCTGCTTATAAAGGTGAGATCCTGTATCGCCAACTTTTAAGTGATTGGTTCTACGCTTCTTTCCCCCAAACACTTATCTCCAGCTGCCTCTCAATAGTCGCCTCGGGACTCTGCCAAGCGGTATCTCCACGTTCGGTAATATCAAACGGCTCCATGACATTTACACGTACGTGTTAATGCGATGATCCCTCTTTGCGCCACAGTGATAATCCTGTTAGTAACCCCTTGTCCCCCACTGTATTTCTTTTTGTTCACACTTACTTTCTTGTTGTGGGGTGTCACTGCCGCTGGTCACCGCCGGCGACTCGACCAGTTTCCTGCCCGCCTCACTCACACTCTCGTCGGCTTGCTGGAGGTTCATCTCCCCCACTTCTTCCAGATCCAGCAGGTGACTCACCGTGAAATTCTTTTTAGACTGTAAATTGTCCATGCTGGCCGTGATAGTGTTCTCCAAGCGACTGGGTACGGAGGACGTTTGCCTGTCCATTACATGAGGATAACTCGAGGTCATGGCTTAGATATTTAAAAAAATCTTTTATTTTAAACAAAAAATGTAGGTGCAAACTCTAGCAACCTTCCGAGACTCGACGCCCTTCGTCTCCAGTTTAGGCCAATGTTGTCAGAAAAGAGATCTCCACACTTGAACCGGACGCCGGGAAACTCAAAACGTTTTTTTTTAAAGTTAAAAAATGAGCAAACTTCCCTTATAGAGAGATGTTCCAACGCCCATGTAACAGCAGCACATAGCCAACTTCAGAGGAACTTGAAGAAAAGTTGTCCTTCCTTCTCCTTGACTCACATAGGTGACATCAGTTTAGAAAGAATGATGTTTTGCAGATGTACGAGTGAGCTTTCTCAACTTACTCTGTTCTCAAAAGGAGACACACATACAGGAGGGGGAAAAGTTTTTTTGCTGGAAGACTCGAGGCGGGAGGAACTCTGAAGTGTGCAGTACTTCTCCTCCTTGCTGAGTAAAAAAAAAGGCCTTTCTGGCACTTCAAAAGCCAGCAGAGTGCCGTCCAGGGATTGTTTTGCGCCGAATAAATTAAAATTGGCGACCCCAGGGAGACGAGATTCTGCTCATACGCGCCTGTAATTACGTGGCAAAGCCCCTGTGTTCTGTGCCTCTGACGTTCTACAGACCCCTCTCCATCACAGCACTCCCACCACTTTGATTAGAGCGGGCAAATGAAACCTTTGCTCTCTTGTAATCTGCCCTGGGATCCCTTTGTATTTCGTAATAAGACGTAATTATCATCTGAAAAATATATAAAAAAGAAACTGACAGCCAGAAAAATACATCAAAGAGCGAGCTTGTTTATCTATCCCGTCAAGTCAGACAGACTTGTTTTCTATTGCGGTAAAAGAACTAATTTGCATGTTTTATACCAATCGCTGTGCTCTTCCCCCCCTCCCCCCTCAAAAAATACGCTTTCCCGTAGCTTACTGCTATAAGTAGTTCCTTGCTTCAGGCAAAAGAAAATATTACAAGGGCCATGTACTCACCTACACGAGCAGCGCCAAATCAACGTGAAGTGGCGAGTAAAAGGCTAATCCGATGACCCTAACTTTCATTTCGGAACTGTTTGAAGATCTAAAAACCGAACCCGTTATGTCTCCAGCGTCTTTAAGTATTGGCGGCGCGCTGTGAGTTCGGGCGATACACTGCCATTACTGGAGCCTGTCTGTGTGCAAGCAGCCCGGCGAGGTTTTTTTCTCTCTCTCTCGCTGCTTTTGTTTCACTTTTATAACTGGACGTACAGAACGCAACAGCGACCAGAGAGACACGGATAAGAAGGGGGAGGGGAGAATGCCGTAACTTTGAGGGAAAGGCAGATTTATTTTTTGGGTTGACCACTTTCTACGTGCTTTTAAAAACGCATTGCAAAATAAAATATACATTTAAAGATTCAGTTGGAATCCATCTCTTTTGTCATTTTAATTAAAATTTGATTTAAATATATGAGGGAATCGGGATGAAGTCATTATTTCTTTCAATGGCCTGCACTCATTACAAAGATTGCGTGAGGCTTCAGAAACAGGGCTCAACGGGAGTGGAGGGGAGCTCATGTGTGCAAATGGCAGGATTCTGGACTCCACGCTGCAATAGACATCCCATTACTTGCAGCGGCCTGATATGGGAAAAGAACACTTGATGCCATCAAAGAGATCCATATTGAAACCAGATGTGAGCCTCTCAGTTCTTTCCATGCATTTAATTAAGGCAACTGAGACGGAGTAGACTTTTTTTTCATCATTAGTTTCCCTCCAGACCCTTTCCCCAGATTTGGGCGGCCAGTACGGTGCCGGTGCAATATGTCTGTCTTTTTCATCTACAAATATCATTGAATTGAGACTTCTATCAACATCTGTTTGGAGAAAGCTTTTCAACCCCTCCCCCCTTCCTCCTTTCCCCATTATTTGCTAAAGTCGAACTCATAGACGCGGAAGGAAACGTCAAATGAACTCGCCAGGAAGTTTATTAACCTGATATTGTGCGCTTTCTAATTGCTCTTCCAACGGGCGTGCGTGTTTATTTTTCAAATCGCGTTAAAACCTTTATTTTGAAGAAACTTGCCAGATGTCATAAAGCCCTGTTTCTAGTTCGGCTGGCGTCGGAGCCTTCATGGAACCGGTTAAAGCACCACAGAAAAGGTCCAAAGATTTATCGACACCACCACCCGGCTTCCCGCTCCTGGTTCTCCCCCCTCTCCCCTCCTCCCAAAAATGTAACCACATCTGGTTCACGAAGCTCGATAGATTTAGAATGTAGTCATACTGATTTTATTTTTGAATTGATGCATAATTAACGCACAGTCCCATTTAAGAGGGATGCTCCAAGAGTAAAAGTTACCTTTTACTCATAACTTGAAAAATGATTCGGAAATGCGGGCTATTAAATCGCATTTTTTGCATCATTGACGGGATTTATCTGAGTACTGCTTAATGTGCTCTAACCAATACGAGCAGTGTCAAAATATTTCAGTAAAGCGCCAACTTCAAGTACCCCCCTGCCCTTTTTTACGCGTTGTTAAAGGAAAGATAAAAGCGTACATGTTGCTAACTGGTCAGAATAACTAAGTTCTTGGCTCGAATTTCTCCTGGTTATATCGCTGTTGACAACTTTTGTTCTATATTCCTTTTTTTTAATCAAATGCTTTTAATTATGGCAAGGGCAAGTAAACATTCCGCAGATTCTGGAGCTCTGAAACCAAAACACTGAATCTATTTATCGATCCAATTCATTGCCAAGCATCCATTGCACTCAGAATATATTTGTGATCGATTGCTCATTTTGTTCATTCTTCAGATGGTTGTAAATTAAGCACTGAAATAATACCGTTCAATTCCAGTATCACTTTATGTAGGGTCTGCTGTTATTTTCAGGAATGCGGATGTTGCAAAGGAGCTTTCTCGCTTCCATAAAACGAGGATTCCGTCCGGCCCCTCTCCTAAAGAAAACTAGATAATGAGGAATGGACATATTTACTGACAGAATTAATTCCTTCCCTCATAATAATGACTACGCTGGGATTGTTCATTCTTAAGGTTTTATTTCGCTGTTAAAGCTTTTGGATAAAACTGAGAGGCATGTGTTTATATTCACCAAAGGATATTGGGATATAAATTCAAACTGGATGACAATCCTCGTGTAATACTGTCACGCGTGGGGAGGTACGTGGATTAAAGTATCAAACGCCTGTTTTGTGCACCTGACACCTAAAATCTGGTACTCAGCAAAGTAAAAAGTATTACGCCCTGTGTGTCATGGATATGATCCTATTACCACAATATGAACATATTAAAAGCTGCGTCAGTGCTACAAGCCAAATAATGCGTGGAATTAGTAAATGGACTCGTACCTAGAGTACTATCACCCATGAATGGTTAAAGTATCAACCACCTCTGAGGGTACACCAGAAAAGCGACTTTTTCGTAAATCAGAAGAATTGGTTATACTTCTCAGTCACGTCTCAATGAGTTTAATTTAAATGCAGTTGACAAATTATACATAAAAATAACCCAAATCATTTCAACATTAATGTAGACACGGCAGCCTACCATAATCTACCCTGACGGATTCATTTTTTCCCGTATACGATTGAGAGATGACAATTAATGTAGTTTTCTTTGCCAGAGTGCAGGGAATAATTTGAAGCAAAGGCTTAATGCTCAACGTACGCCAGTACAATAACGCCTCTTTTTTTTTACCTTTTGATTTTACAGCACACCTTACAGAAGAGAGAAACAACAATGGTAATGATCATGTTGAGAATAGAGATCTCAGAAACAGTGTACATATAAAGGGTATGCTTATTATAATGCTCAAATTTAAAAGAAATAGAATGATAGAGTGGTGTAAATTTGTATGGTTTATACAAAGGATGTTGGTATGGTATTAATCTGTTGTTACTAATGGTCTTTGACTAAATCCTGTAAGTTCCATCACATATAATGTAACACACTACCTAATGGAAATTGGCATGTTCTTTGTAATTTGTTGGAAAGTTTTGTCAAATCCAGAAATTGAAAGGACAATTTCTGGTCTTCAAGTATAGTCGAAATGAGTTATATACTTCTAATATGAGGACATACCTCTGATAAGCATCGCATTCAGGGGTTTTGAGTTAGTTCTGTGCAACATGTACACAAATCAACAAATGCTGCAGTATAATCATACAATTACTATTCTTTCTATCTGGAATCTGTTGTGTATGTAGTCAAGTTGTACCGTGTAATCATCGCAAGTCGACATGCCACTTCATGGCCGTAATACATAAAGCAAGTTGAATTTATTTCACAACATGCCTCTATTGTCTATATTTATCTCGATCGAAACCAGGCATCGTGAATCATAGATTTTTATGATCTCTCTGGTTGCCTTGCTAAATGTGTAGACACGAGCAGAAAAAGCAGGAATTTATATCATGTTAGCACGCTATTTTTTAAATCAAATACTGACAAACATGAAATTAATAAAAACAAGGAATATACAGAAAGTCTGTTAATATCTGTAAAGAGCAATGAGAGATTAACAAATGAGGTGCGCCCCCTTCATCGGTAAAGTTGACAATTGCAGCTCTGTACCATCCTTATGCCGTTCCTTATTTATGAAATGTGTAATGAATACCTTTTCTAACGACAGAAAAAAAAAGCTTTCTCAGGATTTTGCATTGACCAGCCTACGTTTTATTTTGTTTAATTTAAACCAATCAGAGTAGATTCCATACCATTCGATTAAAGGCTAATTATACTATATTAACACTTCTATCGCCTATACTTGCGCAAATACATATTTTTTTTGTAGTGGCTTTGCGAGCAGGCAGTACACCATTTTATCTATGCAGATCCTCTTTCTCTTAACTAACTCTTATACATTCCTTCTCTCTCTCTCACATACACACACACACATACAGTATAATCTCTCCCTCCTACCGACGCTAGTAAAGTGCCCTGCAGACCAAACTCTAATTAAGATAAGTGGTAATAGCAGAGTGCCACTAAAACCATAATTTATTATAAATGAGGGCAACGGAACAAAGTGGCGGTCAGGCGGTTCTTTAATAATCACAAGAGGTCATTGCCCAGTACTTCAACAGAAATGTTGCTGAAAATGTGCGTGTCAGTCCCTGCAAAATGAAAAAAGCGCTAGGATTTCAGCTCAACTGTTGGTAAAATCAATTTTATTCAAAAGAAAACAAGCCGATCCAGTTATTCATTTTAGTCTCCCAAAATGCTATCATTTTAACAAGGGAAACCGCAAAAATCTACTGGAAATGTAGCCAAGCACTTTAATCACAAAAAAGTTTAAGGCTGGGTCCCATTCTCGTCTCAGAGTAGATATCAGATAGCATTTTTTTCCCCCGGAGGGGAAAAATTCCCACGAATTGGCTCACCCCAAAACCCTTTGTCAGAAAGTCAGGCTAGCGGCAGACGGATTGGCACCACTGATTCTGAAACGAAATGATGGTCAGCACAATTTCACATCTGCAAAATATTGCTTTGTTTCTGAAGTTTAAACTTCTCAACCAGCTTATTGAAGACGCAACTCCATGCCAATAATCGGAGTGAACATTTAAAATGACACAGTGCAAAACGAGGGATTACTCTTTGAAAATAAATGGTATTGGTTCTGTTCCAAAGAATAACTATTTTTCTTTTGAAAAATGAATGCATCTACAGATTATAGTTGACTGTGTTGGGTGGGTATCCCACACCAGGTTAAAAAATCCTCAGTTTAAACATTGAACACCTACTCAAAGTATCAGGAGCTACAGCTGCACTCTGACCTTGATTTACCGACCTTGACCGTTCGTATACAGTATTCTTGTGAAATGTGAAAAGGAAAGCAGAAATGGAATTGACAGATTGGACAGTTTGGGTCCCAAATGATATTTGAAATGGTCTCTTTAAATCAACCAACTGGCAGTAATTAAAGATTTTTATTCCACGCGACTTCTCTGCAACCAACAACATGGATCACGTTAGAGTATGGCTTTGATAAGATACGATTTCTTTGGCTGCCAAAGTGAAAAGCAAACGTGTGGTTATTGCAATAATCCACATAAAATCAATCGCGTTTTAACAATACACTACATTTTAAATTTTAAAAAAGTCTGGTTAAGTGTCTAATCGGGGTTTAAATTAACTGGTTGGTTAAGTCCATTTCTACACAAATCTTTATTAGAAACAATTTCAGCATCAAGAAAGCATTGCTTTGTATTTCGCATTCCCTCTTCGGTCATAATTTGCAAATTTGAATGAAGTATTTAAACCCATTATAATTAAACAACATAAAGTAATAATTTAACTTGCAAACGCTGCAATCAGTACAAAACTTGATCAAAAAAGGTTGCGAAAGCGAACGCTCTTGTATTTAATAAAACACTGTTGGCTAGTTCCAAAAAACTGTTTTGCTTCGTCCAGCAAAAGGCGTGTTAACATTTTATCGTTCAAGGTGTCCGGACTATCAGTTTTACCTTGACGCGTGCCTAACTTGGACATGTGTGAATGCGGTGTATTTCCCATTAACAAGTTGAACACGGCTATGAAGATCTCTAGTTGCCATCCAAATAATACACATTAAATATCAGGCTTGGTGCCATATGTTTAAACCAGTAAGCAATCGAAACGTTACATTTTCTTTCCCTGAATGCGACATCTGTCGTTTGAGTACTTTTTTTGCTGGAACCCGTAATATTCTAGGTTCATGTTAAAAGTACTAATATTTTGTTTTGAAATTCAGTTGTTTATTTGAATAGCCTCTCACCACTGGTTGAGGCTTTTCCAACTCAACGATCAGTCTGAGATTTACAGACATGGTCAGTGAGGGACAATGTGTCTGTGGATTGCGATGTAAACTATTCTCTATGAATACTATTCAATCTTAACTTCTTAATTACGAGTATACAATAAATCTCAAAGACGTACATTTTTTTCGCATTACCTTCCTAGCGCGGCTGAGCTATGTCTAATTGCAATTCAACAACATTCTGTTTCACTTCCATCAACATCTCAGATATAAAGAGACATCAGATGTAAAAGGGTACATTGGACAGTCATCTCCTTTCGATTCCGTGAATACAAAGACCGCCGCCTGTACCCGGTTGTATTCAGCGTTCACACGTGCACTGGGGCCTGAAGATTCCATAAAATACAGAGACTGAAAACATTGCAGATTCTTATGCGTGGACTTCCGATGTATTTAATATTCAATTGCAATAGATTTTTGAGGGGTGAATGTTTGTGCATGTTTTTGGCATTACATGAAATTACCAAAAAACAATAGCTGAGGTGCTACGCGCGTGATTAACGAAGTGAGCAGGCTATTACGGGCCTGCAAACTGTGTGTAAACCTTACCATTACCTATGCAAATAACTCGTAATTCCGTTCACTGCTGTGAAGACAGACAGTGACCATATATTCTCGCATGCTTATACGTGCGTATATGTAAATTATTCAAATGCTTAGGCATAAAAATAAAACTCTTCACTTGCGAGGATAAAATCGTTTCAAATGATTTTTAAATCAAAGATAGCACATTAAAATTAATATTCCAAGTGAAATGTCGTGTAGGTAGTATGTCACGTGATCAGCATTGCCATCTGATTAATATCTCCAATGTCCCAGCCCAATATATATGTGTCCCCTTCTCGCGCCTCACGGATCATTTCTTGGGCTCGTCTCACTAATAGTTTCAAACGTCTTTTTGGAATATGTCTTCTGTGTAACCACACAGGATTATGATAAAGGAATTCTTTTTAATAGCGATTCACAGAAACATTGTAATGGCAGGACATATATGAAGTTGGCATGATACAAACGGATGGCAATACCGAACATCGGATTGCTTAGACTCGTATTTGAAATAAGCGTAAACGGGTAGTTCAAAAATCATTGTTGTCATCTTTTAAATAAATTATTTGTCAACGTTAAGGTATTAACACACGTGGTTTTAATTGTTACCGTGCATGCCGAGATGCTCAGAAAATCCAGAATTACAGGCACATTACATTTAGATTTACTAATTATCTTCCCTTCCTACGCATTTATTCAAGCTGATTTTAAATGATTTTATTGACTAGGAGGTTAAACCTAACTGAATTCTAAAATCAGGTCGCGTACTTTTGTGAGTATTTTTTGGTTGGCACAGTGCATAGCATAGCATAGACTTGGAATGTTGATAGGTAAAAGAAACAACCAATCCTCTGCTGATGCATGCCACATGCAATCGAGAATGAGCTTAGTTTGACCTGAGATCACATGAACACGCCTCCCCATTTAAACGGCGGTGTGCAATGTCAATGATAGATCTATGTCCTTTGATCAGCACATCAGGAAGAACATACGTACTGTGCATTTGTGAACACTCGCATAGAATGAATACATACTTACGATGTCTTACATTTTTACTTCTCAAGTCTTATCTCAGCCGAAAAACACCAGCCGAAATTGTTACCAATTATTACATTTCTTTCCTGCCGTCTTATAATTCCTAATGTGCTTTCCTGATTATTAATCTAGAGAGAAAGACAAGCCACAGATTGTTTAATCTGAAAATGTTTAGATTTTAACGCTGAAGACGTTTTGCTGGGTTAGGATGAAATAAAACTAAATTCACTTATAAAATGTTAGATTTGTATGTTGCTGTGCTTGAGTATGTGAGAATGTAATATCTATACATGCGGCAATGTGTGCATGTGCATATCTAATTATCGGTGTCAAATATGTCAGCATCATTGCCTACATGTTTATATGTGTGTGTCTTTGTGTCAATATGACAATAGAATCCGTGCTTCTATTTGTATGAGCGTGTGCGGGGTGGTATGGGTATGGAGGGGGATTGCTCTTACAATCTGACTATATTATCAGTCTTAAGGTTCTGGTAATGATTTAACCCTGATAAAGTGATTTATTTAAAATTATTTATGCTTTAAAAATACATTTTTTTTCTGCAAACCGTCAAACCTTGAGGCGCTGGCAGGAAACAAAGTGTTTCCAATTATACTATATCCTTCGTAATTTTCGTGCAGAGCAAAGCAAGCCAAAAAGGTATACTTTTACATTCATCGGGCTGGATCCAGAGCAGAGCCACGATTCTTGGGAATCCAGTCAATAGAGAGTAGTTTGTGGTCCTCGGTCGTCCGCCCAGGTCAAAAAACGAAAAAATCAAAAATCCATCCTCACTACGTTTTAGAGGTGACACTGTAATTTACTCCTAGACTATACAAGGAAAACATTGAAGACAATTAATACCAAATGTAAGGAAATAATACCATTTAATGAGAATTTCGTGCGGCGCTTCTTTGCAATTCATAACTCTTCCTAAAATAGCCATGGGATTTAATACTATTTAATATTAAGTTGATGTATACAAATATTAAGAACCTGAAATATCATAGTAATGCTAGAGGCAACGTTTTCAGAAGAAAGCTTGAGCTCACTGTCCGGCCACTTCTCCGATTACATAATTCGTTCCAACTTGTCTGGAAAGACTGGCTCCACAAAAAAAATCAGAATGACTTTTAAAGGAAGATTGTCTGAAGCACCAATAAAATGTTGGGGGGAAAGGTACCTAACTAATTTACTCTAGCTAAACCGTCCATTACACCACTGCATCAGTCAATTATAGTAGAAAGCTTGAAAGTAATAGTGTTTATAGATAGAAATGCAACATCACAGTGCTTATGGTCATTGTCTCTCCCACGTGTTTAAAACAAAACTGTTTGGATTAAGTGTGATTGCTTGACCCCTGAAGAGCTCGTCACTCGAAGAATGTATGGATTTGATTTATTTAACCATGTAAACCCAAAGACGTTGCGCAGATTGTTAACGATGGGACCCTCCAAGGAGCAGTGACTGGGAATTATTCACTTAAAGATGCTGCCCTAGACACAGGGGGTTTATTAACATCTATCTCCAGTCATTACCTATGTTTATTCGGCTACTTTAAAGTTTGCGACCTTAACTACAAAACTGAGTCTGACCTGGCAGAACTAGATTTTACGACGTGGCTGCCAAACCACTTCTCAGGACCGTGAGAGAATTCTAGGTTTCCATTCGCGTACATATTTCTCCTTGCCGCTTTTAGAATTTAAATGTTTTGAGAGCGCCACTGATGGGCTGGCAAGCATTTTATGTAATTCCGGGTAAGTTCCTAACGTCCCCAGTAGGTTTGGGGGACTCCTGAATACTAGTTAAACCCGGTTTGGCACCGCTACGTAATTTAAAGCTCCCTCGTATTTGCTGATTTATCGTCTCCATCGACAATTCGTGTCCTAATCTGGAATTAGCCCGTGGAAAAAATAGAACTAACTAAACTTTATTCCAGTTTTACTGGTTATTTTATAGACAGTACTGACATTTTTTTGATATTGGCCCCAATATATATTTGGAAGGATGTTGATTCTTCCACTCATAAGACCATTCATACCTTCTGTTCGCCCGGCTGTCTGATTACCATTACCTCTAAGTCATGAGTGGACTAAATGAACTCCCTTGCAGTTTATCAGGCCTTGGATTACCGCGTTCACCCGTGCAGGATATTTTAAAACAAAAGAAAACAACCGAAACCGTATTACTTCACAATGGCTTCTATAAATATGACAATAAACAGCACGACCCAATTCTAAAGAATCACACGAAGTTACCTGGAAATTAATGCATTTTAAATATCCACTGAAATGCATCAAAGAACTGAAAGCCCCTTCTCTTTGGACTTCTGAATTATTGTTTTTTTTCATTTACAAACATTTCACACTGTGTCGTTTAAAATTCTCAATGCTGATTTGGAGTTAAAATGAAATAGTTATAAACGCCCGGTTAAGTAGAATTTGATCAGCAATAGACGGCAAATGGGCGGGATTGAACAAGAGGTTATATGACGAAAATAGATTTTAAAGACCCAGTTTAGCCTGTATGTCATGTCTTTAGCACAGATAATTTCGAAATTAAATCTGGAAAATTATAGTTTCCCATCACAGTAAATGTGATAGAGTTAGTACTGTTACGGCGAAATATATCGCAATCCCGAGTTCCCTTTCACATTAACATTATCTATCGTGATAAACTGGGGATGTTCTCATTGGTGCTACATTGTTGCTTTGCCAGAACCACTGAAATGCCACCTTGTCTCATTACTTAGGACGACAACTGCTATCCTGCGATAAAAAAAATTGATTCTGTACAAAGTTCTTGAATCTGTTGCTTGATCAACCTGAAACACATTTCAATACAATCTGCTTTACTAGTTCAAAAGACTACATTAAAATAAATTCTAAAAATGAACGAAAACAATCAGGATTTCTGAAAATAGTTGAATATCGGCCCTTGAAATTAAGCAAAATTTCCAGTTTGGATTTATCAGATGTATCCTGGAGAGTTGAGGTGGAGACGTTATGGAAAACAATGATTTTTTGCGTATGTTTTTCAGAAATAAGTAAATCGATCTCTTGTTTGGTTGACATGAACTAAAGTTATTTTCGTCGTACAACTACCTGAAGATTGCTAGCCTCTGTCTGATGACTGACCTCTAATTCTCTGAAGGGTTAGCTGATGCGCGCTGTCAATTTGTCCCTTGTTTAATTGGGTTGTGCAGTATAATACATTTCATGTTGTTCTCGAGATCTTCGCCCTCCTCTCGGTTCTCTGCCAATAAGTCACTGCTTTTAACATTATTCTCCAAAACCATTAAAAAAAATGTTGACAGTCTCAGCTCAGTTCACAAGCTTTATAAAATAAGCAAAGAAAATGCCGGAGAAACTCAACAGGTCAGGCACCATCTGTAGAGAGAGTTAATATTTCGAGTCCGATTTGACTTTTTTTCAGAACCCTGAAGAAGTCATATCACAGCCGAAACTTTAACTCTGATGCCAGCAGACCTGCTGAGTTTCTCCAACATTTTCTCTGTTTGCTTGAGATTTCCAGCATCCCCAGTATTTGAGATTTTTTTTAATGTTCGACTCATTCAACTCTGGTACCTGAGTTTAAGTTACGCCTAGGCAGGTAAGAAGAAGTCTCCTCTTTGATGAGTGTTCAAATACCTGGGTGAAACAAGTTTTGAAGGACACTAGAGAAGACTCATCACAGTCAGAGTTGAGCGTAGTCCAAAATACTTTCCACAATTCTCTATTATTTGGTAGGCCTCAGGTAGACAGTTTAAAAGGATAGTTGATGTATGGAATGGAAGGAAAGTAGGGGTGTTCTTTTGAGGCTGTTTTATTTAACTATTGCTGAAACAGTTTATAAACCAGAAAAGGCAGTGACTATCATGTTTAATATAATTACT
>NC_063341.1:28008860-28019604 GCF_021869965.1 Rhincodon typus | reverse complement strand
CATTGTGACATCACATTATGATTTTCATGATTTATGATAATGTAAAGTTAACAAAATGTACACAGTGATAGAATATTTATTACTTCTGAAAGCTAATGCAACAGATCAAAGAAGCAGAACAGGCTGTATTTTTCATCTGAATACAACAGAGCTAGAATCAGTTTTAAAAACTTTTAAATCACATAGGCCAAAGTTTCACACTTCTACAACAAAGGTTGGTTAATTTTTAATGTTATATTTTGTTGACAGTTGTGTCTAGACTGGTTATAAAAGTTGCCTGTTTTTGGTTGAGTGTTTACTGCTGTAATTTATTATTTACTTGAGCAATACAACACCAATGTGGACCTGACAACTACCGGCAGGAACTCCATATTGCTTTGAAATCAATTTAATTGGACCCAGCCTTGATCTGTTTATTTAGCAGTGACAAGCTGACTCCCTGTGCTGTTTGCTGTAAATGTCCTTGTGTCACAAAGCAGTTAAAAAAGTTGTTGAAAGTAACGGTTTCAGAGCAAGGGTTTCATATTTCCTTGAAATAACCTATTTATGGTTTTGGTTATTTATGATTAGCCATGCAGTTAAATAGATCACTTTCCACTGCAAAAAAATTAAAGCATATGGTCTGGACCTTAAACATTAACTCTGCTTTCTCTCCACAGATGCTGCCAGTTTTGCTGAGCTTTTCCAGCAATTTCTGTTTTTGTTTCATTTCCAGCATCTGCAGTTCTTTGGGTTTTTTTTTGTAAAGCATATGTGGGTTAGCAATGCTTCCTTTCAGCTCTGTTTAGTATTCTGCCCTATTCAACTTCAGAAATTAAAGGAGTTTGTGGCATTGTTATATACAATAAGGCAGTTCCATTAGCAAAGTGAGTCTCCAGGACCAGAGGGCAGAGTCTCAAAATAAAAGAACACCAATTTAAGGTTGAGTTGATGAAGAATTTCTTCTCTCATAGGGTTGTGAGTCTTTGGAACCCCTTGCCACAGAGAACTGGGGGACTGCAGATTCTCATGTGCTGAGGTAGAGATACAGAGATTCTTGATCAGAAAGGTAACCAAGCGTTATGGGGAAAGGGCAGGAAAGTGGACATGAGGCACGTTGGATCAGCCATGATCCTGTTAAATTGCAAAGCAGGCTCGAGGGGCCGAATGGCCAACTCCTGTTCCAACTCCTTCTGGTCTTAAATCCTTTTCCATATTATGAGGGATCATCATCATCATTGGAAACACTCAATTTGAGGATGATGTCAATTCAGGTTCAAATGTTTCTGCCATGGGTGTTCATGGAACTGAGCAGGCCAATTCCCGACCAGCAGATTTTTGGACATATGAAACAGATTGTCCCATCAGGTAATGGAATCTGGAGTGTAGGATTTACTTCCTTCTCTGCTGCTACTCTGCCTCATCATTAAGATGCATGAGTTGTCACCAACTTGAATGATTGATAACAAGTTCCTCCCAGTCATTAATGTCAATGTTGAAGCTTTCCTTGATGTGTAGGACAGTGTCTTTGAAGTGTTTTCTTTGTTGTCCACTGGATTGTTGGCCATTTCACAGCATTGTTACAGCACAGATAGAGGCCCTTCAGCCCATTGTGCCTGCACTTGGTCTTCAAACAACCATCAGTGCCCAGTGCCAATCAGTTGCTTTATCCCCTTACCCTTGCACATTATTTCTGCCAAACAATCATCCAATGTCCTCTTGAATGCCTCAATTGAACCTGCCTCCACCACATTTCTAGATCAAGCATTCTACACCCTAACTGTTCGCTGTGGGAAAACAATTTTTTCTCATAACACCCTTGCTTCTTTTACACATCACTTTAAATCTATGCTTTTTCATTCTTGCTCCTTTTATGAGTGGGAACAGTTTCTCCCTATTTACACTATGATTTTGTAAACCGCTATCAAATTTCTTCTAAGCCTCCTCTCCAAGGACAGTAGTCCCAACTTCGTCAATCTGTTCCTTCAGTCTCTCCATTGCATTCACAGCTTTCCTATAACGTTCTGCCCATAAATGCACACAATACTCTAGCTGAGGTCTGACAAGTGTCTTTTACAATTTAAACATCACCTCATTGCTCTTGTACTTTGTGCCCTGTTAATAAAGCCCAAAATACTTTATGATTTATTAACTGTTCTCGACAGGTGTCCTCCCATTCTCAATTATCTCTGCATATTCAGACTCGGGTCCCTCTGGTCTTGCATTCCCTTTATAATTGTACCCCGTATTTTATACTGTCTTTTGATAGTCTTCCTACAAAATGCATCACCTTACATTTCCTTGAATTGAACCCCATCTAACACCGTTCCACCCACTCCACTATCTTGTCAATGTCATTTGGAGTTTCACATTGTCCTCACAATTTACAATTCTTCCAAGCTTTGTATCATCTACAAACTTTGAAATTGTTCCCAGCACACTAAAACCCAGATCATTAAAATATATTTGAGAGTTAAGAAAACAAGACCTGGCGGAAGGATGTTTTTCAGACATCCAAACACAATGTCTAATTCATCACAGCTGATTTTAAAGGAGAATCATCTGAATGTTGTGGAGTTACCTTTAAGAAGAATAGTAACATCTGTTCTATGTCTTCCCACTGAATCTGGAGAATGCAGTGGAGATATTGTTAATACAAGTTCTCTAGTGCACTGGTACTGACATGAATGTGGATCATAACTCTGAATCACCTATGGATATACGGAACTTTTAATTGCAGCATGTGTTTTCTTTTAAAAGGTGAGATATAGACAAAGGATGACTGTGAATGAAACTCCAGTGGCTGTTTGAAGAGAAATTCTAGAATGTCACACTTGAAGGTATTAAAAAAGCTACAAAGACAGAAATACACTCCAAACTGAAATGTAATATCATGTGAATATCTGGGACTATGAAAATGATGTGAGAAATTAGGTGAGAGACATGTTTGTATTTTCCATTTTTAAGAATACACAATGGCAATGGTTAAAAGAAAGTTTCAGCCCTAATCTGTGAGTGCTAGTGGGCTGAGGTATTCATGTGTGCTGGTGAGTTGAGGTATTCAGATGTACTAGCCTGGGTTGAGCTCTGGTGTGCTTTGAAAGACACAGTCAAAAAACAATCTACTACCACCCCTGCATTGGTCTTAGTGCTTGAAGTTCAAAAAGAAGCAGGACAGAAGAATTTTGTTTAACCTCCAAAGCCAAGAATCTCAAGAATGAGTTCTCAACTATCTACTTGTCATGGATGATGCACAGACTGATCCATACATCTTTTAACTTTTATCCATTTTTTGACTCCTTCTCGTCTTTGGGGTTACATTCTTTTTTCTTCTCACATTTCATAAATAATAAACCCATTATTTTGCCATCTAAAGGAAACCTGGTTTAATTGGCTCCTTTCAAAACCTTAATTTCATTGCTTTGGGAGAAATGCAGCCACAAGAGAAGGCTTCTATTCTAAATTAACCTTGCTGCAACTAACTGAAGATTGGGTGAATAAAGAAAGTGAGCCAGGTCATCCCCCTCACTAGAAGCTTAATGATTTGGAGTATTCCATTTGGAAATGTCATAACTTGGGGAATCTTTGCCAGTGTCTGGTCATAATGCGGATAACCAGGTATGGGCTGACATATAACCTTTGTTTTGACAAAAATCCAGGACACGCTGAATCTCTTAACATACAGAATTCAAGAGATCAAGCGTGACTTGCAAATCCGGCATAGATTGGGCAATGCCCTGATCTATAAACAATAGACTACGTATGTCTACGGTTGTCAGTTTAGTTTTGTCATGGAGGCAATAGAGTTTAAGGAGTTTTCCATCTAGCCAGTACTGAGGTGGATGAGGTGAAAGCAAATATTAAGTAGATTGCAAATGTTATGGGGCTACCACGCAGCCTTATTTGACACTGACCCAAATTTTGAAGGTAACAGTTTCAGATCTCTCACACAGAACAGTTTGTAATCATGTTAAAATGAGCAGTTCCAGGATTATATTGAAGTTTCTTGGATATTGAAATTTTTTGAGGAGCACAATCCGCAGAACTTTGCAATTTACTAAGCCAGCTGCATTGGTAAGATTGGTGAATGAAAAAAAATAATTCCTGGTGTTGTTGTCAACAATTTTCTTGGATTTGTCTCGCAACAAAAATCATGTCAGAGGTTCCTTTGGAAGGTCTAATGCCACAATGTGTCTCTGGAGGCATTTACCCAATTATGGTCACAGGTGTGGTGTTGGGAAGGTCCTTTTCCTCCCATGTCCATAGGCTGAGTATATGGAGTCTTTACATGAGTACACATTCACCAACTTTGAACAGCTTGGCTGCAGTACCATCAAGGTCACAGGCTTTGTGGTTTTTCATTGGTTTGACTGCTGGTGCAGCTCTCCCATTGATGGTGGCTCATAATGGATTCTGCCAAGAATTCTGAGGGATCACCTGAAAGCTGAAAGTGTCACTGTGGATTCACAGCTGAGGGACTATTTGGAATGTTCTTTTCAACATTGATAAATGGCATTGTCATCCTTAAGAAGAGAAACACTAACCCCTGAGCAAAAAGAATATTGGCCTTTTCATCTTGGCCTATAGATCACCCTAGTTGCTTCAAAAAAATTCTGCATATCATGATAGTAAATATATTGTTGGATCTCTTGGGCTGTCTCTTCCCACTACATGTTCTTTATCTTCCATATTTGTCTATCATTTCAACCTTGAGCTGTTGGAATGCTCCCTTCTTGACTTGGAACCTTGCATTGTTCTGCCAGGCTACAAAATCTACTAATTTTTGTTCCAGCAGGACACATGAATCAATATTGATTTTGTCAAACTAGTCTTGTTGATGATGATGCTTGAAGGCAATGGTCTGGAAACGGGAGCCTACTACATCTGAACTTTTTGATCTACTGTTATGAAGTTAAGTTGGATATGTAAAGATTTTTGAGAACAGTTGTGAACTGCACCTTGGCTGGGCTGCATTTGGGCTGAGCCATTGATCTTCTTCCTCTTGGATTTTTAGATCTTGTGATGTCTTGGTGTCAGGCGGATATTATTCATCAATCATATAAGATGATCACCTACCCATGCAGGCATCAACCTCCTGCATGTCTCGAATGATACAGCTATCACTTGAACTTTTGACTCGAATGATGACATAATTCAGGAGTTGTTAGTACACAGCTCCAGGACGCTCCACATGGTTTTCTGTTTGTCCTTGTGGTAGAAGACGGTGCTTTTTATGAGAGAATGCTGTGCATAGTTTGTCAGCAGCAGGACACCATTTGCATTAACTTTTTCCATCCTGTTTCTCCCAATATTTCCTCTCCAGGTGTCATGACCAATCCTACCATTAAAGTTCCCCAGAAGAATAATATATTCTTATTTTGAATTGAATCATTTATTGCCACATGGGGATGACAATGAGGAGTTTCAACAATAAGACAGATTGGAAAATCTTCTTTACATTTTTCAAAGTGAAAGGTTGGATTATAAGCACTGATGGTTGTGGCATATTGATTTTGGCTTAGCTGTAAGTTAAATGTGAGGAGCCTTTCATTTACACAATGAGGAGTTCAGGCACTACATTCAACAACCTATTCCTAATGGCAAAGCCAATTTTCCAAACACATGAGCCTCTGTCAGATTTTCTTTTCCAGTAGAAAGTGTATGCCTCTGCTTGTTCCTTTTGCTTCCTGACCACAGAAAAGCAAATCTCACTGGGTCAGCAATGTCAATTTGGTGTCTTGACAGCTCACAAGATACTACAGCAGTTCTTCTTTCTGGATAGAGACATAAGATTATCTTTTAGGTTTCGACCATTCCAAGTTGCAAAATGTAAAGTTTTCTTCTTTGACCATGAAGTGGGTGATCATACAGACTGCTTGAAGAGGACAGCTCAGTCATAAACACTGTTGTCCAAAGACACCTCTGTCCAAAAAGACGTCCACCAATCTTTCTGCATCTATTACTTGTGTGCAGATTCTTGATAAGGCAATTCCATCTTCAATCAAATTAATCAATTAAACCCTTGTGCATATCGTGATGGACACAGGGATCAGAATTCACATTTATTTGTTTCCTTTTCTTATTGTCTATTATCTGACGTGGCATGTCGATCAGTGTTTTCAATGCCTTACCAATCCAGAAAAGACAACAACTTCAGATCAGAATGTATTGGCAAAAGGTTTGAATAAAATTTCCTTGATACTATTTTAAAAAAGAATGACCGACTATTGTTATGGCCAAATCTGGCAGCGTGAATAAATTCCTTCCTACCTCTGGCACTGGTATAACAGAACTTTGAATTGTTAAACAGATGTGTGTGTTGTTCTCTGCTTCATAATGTACTTGTATGTATATTAAATCAGTGAAGAAATACGCCAGACTGACCAAGCCAGGCAGGGTAAACAAAATTAAGGAGTTACTTTTATCTCTCAGTAAAATGACTTTTCACAGGAGGGGGCATGGGTATTGACCCAAATAGGGACAATCCATTTTTAATAAATGATTTTGAATGTCCATTGCCAGAGTTCCTTTGTTATTGTTTGATATGGATGGGGCAGGGATTGGGCGATCACTCCTCCACTTTGTATACTGAATTTCTGAGTTAAGTCTGTTCCAGCAATATCTGTAGTTGAGAAATCTCATCTCCCAGAGACATTCAATTGTCTCCGAATGAGCTGTACATTCTTCAGTTGATTAATTTTAATGTCCAGGTAATTACACTTGGATAGTCTTTTCAGGGTACAGTAAGCAGTTACAATCATGTTAGACAGTCCTTTGTGAATTCCTATGAAGTTGGCTACTTTTAAGTCAGCTGACTTCAGTGACCATTTTAAAATGTCATTTTTAATTATTTCCTCTCAAATCAAAATCCAAGGTTTTTAAGTTACTTAGTGAGACTTAAAGATTAGCAGTCAATATTTTATGTCATCATGACACTGTTTATGATTTTACTTCCACATCATGACAGATAATGCACCACACACAACAGGACATGAGACCAAATTAATATCACAGCAGAGAGTAACACAGTGAATGTTCATCACCCAACTAGGTAAGATCTAAATTACCACCCTTGAGTAAGTAACTTTCACTCAGGGCTAAGGAAATTATGGAATGAAAAATCAGAAGCCAGCTTCAGGCAAAAAGGAAGTTGGAAAAGAAAGGTCGACAAAATCATTAAATTAACACTGATATTTAGAACACACTTCACATATTTTGTAACTGATACACAAGCACATAGACCATTCAGCTGGTAGCCACTACCTCTCTGGAGACTCATCCCTTAGCAACCAGCTATGGTCTAAGGTTTCTGTCACAGATACCAAAATCAATCACCAAAAAAAATTAACTTCACATCTTCTAGTTGACCTTATACATGCAGTATAACCAGTATAAATGGGTGTATTTTGCACTTCAGTTCCAATCAAAATGAATATGTGGATGACAGCAGGCAGGATAATTGTTTGTTAGGTTAATCTTTGCAAAGATGTTTTATAAGGTACTACTTTTTCCTCTTTGTGTGCACTGGAGTAGAATTCTCCCGGAATCAGGTTATTTAAATGCAGGAAATTCCCTGGATAATGAAAATTTAGCACATATCATTAAGGATATAAGAATCCCTGAAGGATAGGAGCACGGGTTTGCGGAAAAGAGTCATCAGAAAACCATGGTATCACTTTACCCTGACTTTGCAAGTCTGTGCTTACATCAATGTTAGTCTTTTTTAATTCCCTTTTGTCTGATGTCTGAAATTTTGTAATAATTAAAAAGACCAATATTTCTCCTCTAATATGTATGTGCAATTTAGAAGCTCCTGCTCAGTAAAAATTATTCTGCAAGTGTAATTTAATTCAATTATGAGGCACATTCTAGTCTTTGTAATATTTTCCTACTCATGCCTTTGCAGAACATGATAAATGTAGCCTAGAAAGTGATCATTCCCATCTGACCATAAAGGCTTATGAAGTATCCTCCTCAAATTTGGGTGCTCTACAAAATTTTTCATCTTTCTCTGCCCACTCTGTAACAGCCCATTATCACGAACAGAAGCTCCACAGAAGTCAAACAAGATTGCATCATCACACCAGCTCTCTGTTCCATCTTCTTTACTGCATTACTGCAGTCATCACTGACAAATTATCTAAAGACTTGGAGACAGTTGATAGAACATGCAGAAACTGTTCAATCTACACCACATTCAATTCAAAGCCAAAATCAATCCAATATCAGTCATTCAGCTCCAGCATGCATATGAATGTACACCCACTGAACTCCAGGTTAACACCTTCTGCATCTTATGAGAAAAGGGGTCTTTCTTTGACAATCAGTAAACTAAGACCACTTCCAACCAAGTCCCACAGCACCATGCCTCCCCCCACTGATTAACAGCAAAGGTACAACCCTGTAAAATGTGGACCATTTCCATATCACGGGAGCTTCTTTTCGGCAAAGGCAGACATAGATGACAAAATTCATGAACATCACCAATGTATCAGTTCAGCCCTTCGGTCAACTGAAGAAAAGAGGACTTGAGGGCCAGGACCTCAAAATCGACAGTAACATCAAGGTTTACAGTGCAGCAGTGTTCACCATACTCCTATCTGATCAGAGACTTGGGCCTCAAAGCACTGGAGAAATTCCATCAGAGGGTTTCTTCACAATATCATCTGAATCCAGGGCAAGAAGGCATCCAACAGCAGTTGTGCTTTCACAAGGCAATGTGCCCGGCACTGATGACTTTATCTCCATTGGGGTGCCAATGTCAGTCTCTGACACCATCACTGACATGAGACTCCTGACACAACTGTTATACTGGGAATTCAGATGGGGTTGGAGATACACAGGTGGACAACAAAATGCTTTAAATATGTCTTCAAAGCAGTACTGAAGAGGTCAAGCATCCCTAGTGAGTCCTGAGAGTCCCTGTTGTCAGACCGATCAAAATTGAAAAGGTTCATTCAAGAAGATACTGAACATATTGAGAGATATTTTCAGGAACATGCAGAAACAATCTATACTCTTTAGCAAAAATGCTTTATTCACTATTTGGAACAAAATCAGAAAGAGCGGACAAGCTTCCCAACAACTCAGCTACCCAATTTTCCAAGCACCACCTGCTCCGCGTGTGTAGAGTCTGCAGATTGCACATTAGAATCATCAGCCATCTCAGAGCTCAGTGAACTGACATGAAATTAAGTCATCCTCAGCTTGAGGGACTGTCTGAGCAGAAAATCATTCCTGGTATTTGCTCCTGCAATAAAATCCCCTTTAAATTTCATATATTTTAACATCCCTGAATTTGCTAATTTTAATAAAATGAATGAATGGAGTAAGAATTATTAGAAAGCATTAATTTGTCTGTAAGAAGTCTGAAAACTAAGCAATGTCAATCTTATGAACAAGACAGATCATTTATCGCTGCTCAGTTTAGGTTCTTGTGCATACAGTATTTGTTTCAGTTGAATAACTGGCAGCAGATAAAGAATCTTTAAAATACTTTCATGTGTGTACTTTGAGATGTTTGAGCTAAAATATGATGTCAATTAAATTAATGATAAGTTCAGGCAAAACTGCAGAATCAAATCAAAACCTTAGCATTTCAGTTGAGATCAGTCTTGGTGTTAATGAAGTTAATGAAAGGATTTTTAAAGATTATCAGAAGTAAGAGAACCTGAATTGTGAATAAGCCATTTTTGTTAAAGAGTATGGGTTAATAGAATATTGAAAGAAATATCCCTGTAGAAGAGGGATGGCCCAGCAGCCAACAGGACGAAGGACGTCTATGGCTTTCATCAGGAACTAAAGGCCAGGATATCCTTCAATATAGAGGATTGCATGGACATAAAGGAGCAGTGAATGAACATGCTCAGTCCTAGTGTTCAGGCAGTGTGCAAAGTGTGCTATCTGCCATTGTAATAAATAAATGAATAATAAATAAATGAACGAAAGGAAAAGCTCAAAGAGATTTGTCTAAGGAATTGCTTCACTTTTATTTTGACCGAAAGGGGTACTAAAAGTACAGAGCATAATACGCAGTTTCAAAGCATCTTTCAATGACCTTCCCTCTAGTTTTCCACTTGAAAGGTTATTTAGTAAGATCAGGATCAAGAAAGCAATATTCTAATCCCCAGATAACACTTGCACATGAAGGTGATCACCTGGGTGGATCATGTATGAGAAATTATTGTTTGGGAATAGTTACTGCATTCAAAAAGGTGAGTTGGGTTAAGAAAAATGGAAACAAATGGCCCCGAAATTGTTTAATTTGCCACCACTTAATGCACTTAATGAGTGCTTTGTTGCTCTTTTTATACTTAAACTACTCACTAGCTAATGATCTAATACTGTGGCCATCACTGCAATTTAATACTGCCACGTCAGAGGCAACGGGGCTAGATATTGGATTAACATGATTTTTGGGTGCAGGGATGCAATTAGTGACCTACCCATTCCCTCACAAATAGTGGTGGGACCTCGCAATTTCCACCAATCCAGCCCATTTGCATGATTTCCTTGTTGATCCAAGCAACATCTCTGCCTTCCAAACTGCACATGGCTTCTATGCTCAATAAGGGATCAGCACAGTAGTTTTAATCAGATGATCCAACCAGACTACTGCTCTACAAAGTTTCAGAGATAGTAGGAACTGCAGATGCTGGAGAATCTGAGATAACAAGGTGTAGAGCTGGATGAACACAGCAGGCCAAGCAGCATCAGAGGAGCAGGAAGGCTGACGTTTCGGGCCTAGACCTTCTTCAGAAATGGG
>NC_063341.1:27983360-28008360 GCF_021869965.1 Rhincodon typus | reverse complement strand
GGTTAAAAAAGGACAACAGGACACAACTGTTTTACACAAATGGTGAAAGACTTGTGTCTTACTGTAGGATTAAAACAAAAGGTAAAGAGGGATACTTTGGAAAACAATATTTGAGGGTCTCAGGATCTCGGCTGATAGTAATACCGGACAAGTCAGATTCCAGTGCGAAAGCTGGCTTGATAGACCATATGAGATAACACAGTGTGGAGCTGGAGAAGCACAGCTGGCAGGCAGCATCAGAGGAGCAGGAAAGTTGACATTTTGGGTTGGGACCCTTCTTCCGAAGGGTCTAAGACACAAGACTTCTGAAGAAGGGTCCTGATCCGAAACATCAACTTTCCTGCCCCTCTGATGCTACCTGGCCTGCTGTGCTCCTCCAGCTCCACACTGTTATCTCTCACTCCAGAATCAGCAGTTCTTAGTATCTTTGATTGGCTATATGTTTCAGTTTTGCAATTTGGTTGCAGTGATTGTTATTTTTGATTGAATTATTTATTATCACATGTATTTAAGGGAAAATACAGTGAAAAGCTTCAACTGTCGCCACACTCTGGCACCATTTTGAATAACTTCAAAATAAAAATGATATGACTGAAAGAGAGCCTATCTTTGTTCTTTATCTGCTGCTCCAATTCAAGGCTTCACCCTCTGCCACTGAACCTACTCATACAAGGCTGCCAATGTACATTTCATAAATTTATTCATCCATATGTCGCTCTTTCTAATGTCTGCTACCATTCAGGACAAAAATCCCACTTAATTGGCATCTCTGCCAAAAATATTCACTCCCCCCACCAGTGAAACACACATCAGAGTATGCCATCTACTAAATACACTGCAAAAACTCACCGAGACTCCTTAGATCATTACCTTTGAAACCTGCAACCACTACAACCCAGGTGGACAAGGGGACCAGAGACATTTGAACACCATGACCTGCAATTGCATCTCCAAGCCATTTACCATCTTGACTTGAAAATATATTGGTGTTCCTTCACTGTTGCTGGGTGGAAATCCTTCTCAAGAACATTGTAGGTCTACCTACTCAAAATGGACTGCAGCAGTTCAGTAAGATAGCTCATTACCATCTTCTCAAGGGCAACTGGGGATGGGCAATAAATGCTGTTCTAGCCAGCAAAGACTGCATCCCATGAATGAATGAAAGAAAAAAGCTTACCCAGTCTGTGGTGGACAGCCACATTTCCTGAGATTCACCTTCAGGTAGTCCTTGAACCCTAATCCTAGTTTGATCTTGATCCTATTTCCAATGTTTCTGTCAGCTTTAAAAACAGGCAAGTAGTTACTTGAGGAGGGAAAAGTACAGTGTGCAGGACTCAATCAAAATTACTCATGTTTTGTTATTCAGCATAGACTCAAGATTCTCTGATTGTTTGACCCACTATGCATTTCATTCAATGCAGTTTTAATTACAGATTCCTTTTTTGTTCTCCTGGAGTGATTTCTTAGTAGTACGTGTATCTTTGCTTCTCAGCCATACTGCGTTTTTGTGCTGTAACAGTTGCTCGTGGTCATCATTTTCATCAAAACAATCTCAGTGGTTTCTTCTCTGTGATTCCAGGACATGATTGGCAGCTTCCACAACTATTGTTTTGGGGATTGACCATGCCACTCCAACTTCATCATGTAGGTTTACTTCAGAGGAAAACATACCTCAGCTTTGAGCCTGATATGTTTGCAGTTCTTGTCAATGCAGTTTCAGCACATCTAGCTCTCTTGAGATCCAATACACCAGCTCTTTGAATAAACGTTATGACTTAGTGCCATTCTCCTATCTATCCCCTATAATTCTGCACATTATTACTATTCAAATAATCATCTCATAAATGTCTGAATTGAACCTGTGCCAACTACATTTTTACTCAATGCATTCCAGACCCTAACTATACACTTCTGTGAATAAGTTTCTTCTGACATGGTATTAAATTCTCTTGAAAATTAATTTAAACCTGTGCCCCCTCATTCTTGATCCTTTAATGAGTGGAAACAGTTTCTCCTCTCATGACTTTGAAAATTTCTATCAAATCTCTTCTTATCCTTGTTTTCTCCAAGGCAAAGAGCTCCAATTTATGTTCATAATTGAAGTGATTCAACCCTCGAACCATTCTCGTAGGTGTCTTCTACACTATCTACAATGTATTTACATCTTTCCTGAAATGTTGGCACTCAGCACTGAATACATTCATCCAGTTAAGGTCTAACTAATGTCTTATACACACATAGCATAACTTCTTTGCTGATGTGCTCAATGCCCTTATTAAAGTCTAGGATACTGCATGCTTTATTAACTGCTTTCTCCACCTGTCCTGACACTTTCAATAATCTGTGCAAACGTACACCCAGGTGTCTTCCCCCTCAACATTCTTTTGAGCGGCACTCTTTATTTTCAACAGTTTTGCAATTTCTTTTTCTACCAAAATACATCAGTTAACACCTCTCTGCATTGAAATTCATCTGCCTCCCCCACCGAAACGTTAACGTTCTTTTGAGTTCTATACTGTACTCCTCAGTCTACAATGCTCCCAAGTTTGTATTGTCCGCAAATTTTGATATTTCTTTTTGTACACCACAGTCTAATCCCTAATATATATCAGCAAAAGTAATGGTCTCAATACCACTCCCTGAAGAACCCCATTCAAAACCTTTCTCTAGCCCAAAAAAACATTAACTGTAAGTCCCCATTTCCACGAAATAGTAAGTTTTACCTTGGAACATAGCATTTGATGGGCTTTAAAGCACTTGACTGCTCATATAACTCTAGCAATCATAACACCTTTTATGTTGCATGCCAGGTGACAGTAAAGTCAACCTTAGTCAAAGACAGTGTTTACATCTTGAGTGCATCCTGGTGTTTTTCACCTTGCTTTCTTTCTGAATGTGATTGTCATAGTCCAGCAGATGCAAAGACTCAGAAGCATGCAATGCTTGGATTTTGTTGCATATTGTTTGCCTAGGACATCATCCCAAGCCTGATAATCAACCCTTGCACTAAAGTCCCTTCAATACAAGTTAATCTACCATTGAAATAGTTGCAATAGCTCCATCTAGGTCCTCAGAATTTTACTTTGACATCTTCAGGACGAATCGGTGATGGAGCATATGGACTAATGCTTTTCACCTACTTGCTGTTCACAATTGATATGTGCATAATCACAAGGTGATTGTTTATGGCCCTATCGACAGTAACTAGACTCTTTTTACAGTCAGACTTGATTACAAAACTTTACACCTGCCTCTCACCTCATGCTCTTAGACTAACCTATCCAGAAGAATGTATAGCCTGCTGTTAGCTGGCCCTCCTTTGCTAGGTGGATTTCACTTGAAGCAGTAATGTTAATATTGAATGGTGATTCTTCACTGACAATCAGAGCTGTTATATTATCAATAAGAGCTCGCACCTTTCAAGAAGCTAAGAAAAATTCCAGTTTTTTCTTTTTGTTTGACCTACAATATATCAGAACGCGTAGACAACAAGTACAGGAATGCATATTCTTTTCAGAACACAACAGAATGTGTGGAAGGAGTCAGCAAGGTATGCACACAAGGACCTAGCATGCAGATGGAATGCACTTAATGAGCTCGAAGCCCAGTCTTGCACATGTGCTTCCAGTGGTTTGGCATGTCAAATTGATGGAGATGTGGTTAACTGCAGTACCTTCAGCATTTATGCCAATTAACTTTACAGCTGTCCATGCAGCGGTGACGCAACTACAGCTTTCAAGTTAGTTTTTTAATACACTTAATAAATGGTGGTTGGAAATCAGCACTCTCACTCATACGTGTTTTGGGTGCTATCTCACTTGGTTTTGCCTGCTTAACCAACAATTTCTGGTGTGTGGCCACTACCTTACTCAAGTAGCATTGGAGACTGTCAAGGACAAAGTAATTATTCATCTAGCTATGAACTAAGATATGGCTAATTCTATTAGAAGAAACTACATCTGATACACCCCACAGATCTCAAACTGTGCAAAATTTTGGTCTCTTTATTTGCAGGAAGACATAAATATATTGGTGACAGTTCAGAGGAGGTTTAGTACGAGATTGATACATGAAATTAATGGTTTGTCTTTGGAGATTAGGTTGGAAAACCTGACTTTGTTTCCACCAAAATTTAGAATAGTGAGGAGTGATTGCACTGAAAAGGTACAAGATCCTGAACTCTCTTAACAAGATAAAAATGAAAATGTTGTTTCTTGCATAAATCAGAAAACCTTTCAGCACAGAATTCTTTTTCCCTACCACAATTTGTGCCACTTTATTCATTTATGGCAGAAGGCACAGCCATTGAATACTTTTGAGAAAAATGGATGGATTCTTGCCGGCAAGGGAATTAAGGCTTCTCGCGATAGATCAGAAGGTAGAATACAGAACAGCAGCTCAGGTGTGATTTCATTGAATGGTGGTCTACTTCTGCTCCTATTGCATATGTTCACACAATGCAGCACTATATATTTGGAAGGATGTTGATTTTTCCACTCAAGACCATTCATACCTTCTGTTAGCCCGGCTATCTGATTACCATTACTTCTGAGTCATGACTGGACCAAATGAGCTTCCTTGTAGTTTATCTGGCCTTGGCTTACTACGTTCACCCGTGCAGGATATTTTATTTAAATTTTACAGGACTGAGAATAGGCTCTTAAACAGAACCATTTAAAAAATTACTGATATAATACGTGTTGATTTTTAATTCAACACAACATGATATTGACTTTTTTTTAAAAAAATAGAACTACCTCATATCTTCAGATCACATTTTCTGATCCAATTTCTAATTGCATCCCACTTGTATGTTTTTAAAATAAAACATACATTACAGATTAATTTCTCCAAAACTGAAAGCATAATTTGATTGTACAGGGACAATACAATAGACTTTAAGCTTCTCTTGGCAACTGGTAACTGGAAATGGGAAGAACCAATTAGGGTGCTGCTCCTGATCAAACACTGACTTCACTGGAAAACGTACCTATGCATGGCCATTTGAGAAGACCAGGTTCAGGAGGGCATGCATTAGTAACCAGTTAACATGATGTGGACTCTGACAATATCAAGAGACTGCTTGCACTGGTAGGACCATATTCTAAGCAAGGTAATTTTCTTCTGAGGAAGGAAGAAAATTATGGAGGTGGAGGATGGACGTTTGGCAAGAAAGTTAATATTATGTTTGAGACTCCCAAAATATAATACATTTTAGAATGAAAGAATCCAATAACCACAATAATCTCTTTGGATTTAATTTTACAAAGTACATTTAGATGTGTCAATTTTGAATCAATGAATCGATGAAGCATATACAAAAATACAGATTTAAAAAGCCAAGAATTAACAAAGTGAGCTGAAATCTATTGTAAATCCATCATGTATACATTCTATAATCAATATTAGTGTTAATATCCACTTATATCAATGGAAACAAACAAGAAGATAGGGTTGGATGAACAAAATCCAAGTTACTCCATGTTGGTGCAGTCAGTCAAACCAAATATGACAACATTTTTGTTCAATGTGTTACCGTTAAGAATACAGCAATGGACTTAATGATCTAAAAATACTGTTAACAAAAGGATGTTATTAAACTCTAAGGACACAATCTTTTTGCACTTCTGTGAACCTAAATTACATTATTTGCATGTCTGATTTCTGTTTTAACTGATTTTTAACCATCCATTTTACTTAGCTCCATTTGGAGTTGGTTATAGTACACTGCTTATATAATACCCGACCTTTATAAACTTTATTATAAAAATTTACAGTTCAAATCAAGGCCAAGTTGGTATATTGGTACAAACAGAAAAAGCTGGAGAACCTCAGCAGGCAACATTTGTAGTGAACAAACAGTTAACATTTCAAGTCCAACAGGACTTTAAGAAGTGGTCACATTAGACTTGAAATGTCAACTCCATTTCTCTCTCCACAGATGCTGCCAGACATGCTGATTTCTCCAGCATTTTCTGTGTTTGTTTCGGACTTCCAGCATCCTTGGTATTTTGCTTTAATTTAGAAGCAACTATTGCAGCAGGTTTTGACTGCTGCCATGCTAACAAATGCCAAAAAAACAGAAAAATAAAAGAGACTGAAAAATAAATTCAGAACTACACAAAGATAAACCATTTCATCTTTAAACACTTAAGCCACATGGTCCCATGAAAAAGTTTATATTTTAAAACTACAAAAAAATTCAAACAAAAATACAAAGGTAATCATAGATAACAATCAGTCTAATAATCAAACAAAATGCCAGTGATATTGTTTAGCCAAGTATCTATAAAAAAACATTTGCCCAAAATTAGATGTTCTCACGGGCATCTTCGATCAGCTTCAACTTTTTGACTGATCAAATTTTAGACATCATGGGGAAACAAACTATATTGCACAAATTATAATTTAAAGAAAATTAGTGTGATAGAAGAATCAATTAAGTGTGGGAACACTTAAAAGTGCCTCAAGTGAAAAGTTTAAATCATCAGGTCCAAAATACCTCAATTATATTGTGATCTGGCTATCAGTCAACCTAAATTTTGTCAAGGGTTGAGATGGTGCCATGGTCTTGTTGCTGGAGTACTAATTCGGAGACCCATGCTAATGTTTTGGAGACATTATGGTGAAAATGTGAATTCAATTAATAAATATGGAACTAAAAGCCAGCCTAACAACGATCATGAAACCACTATCGATTGTCATACAAATCCAATCATTCAATGTCCTTTAGGTAAGGACAATCTACTATCCTCACCTCAACTGTAGTACATGACTTCAGAATCATAGCAATGAAGTGACTTTCAACTGCTAGTAACCACTGTGTATTAATCCACTAGAAACAGATAAAAGAAATAAAACCAACAGATTAGTTGGGGATCAACTAAGGCACCAAAAATGACAATGGCATGCAGTCATATCAACCTTGCAACATCCTTCTCACTAACGTCTAGGAACTTGTGCCAATATTGGGAGAGCTGAGACTAGCCAAGCAACAACCTAACAGAATCAAACCTTGAAGATAATGTCTCAGACACGACCAGCACCAACTGTGGTCATCTCCTGTCCCAACCATCTGTAGGAGTGGCCGCCACACAAGTCTTTGTGGGAACAAAGTCCTGCCTTCACAGTGAGGATACTCCTCTGTTGTGTGGCACTAATAATATGGTGAATGAGATAGATTTAGAACAGTTCTAACCATTCTAGACTTGGTACTCGAGGCATTGTGGGCCGACAGCTGAACTGTATTCCACCACAATCTGTAACCTCCACCCAGCATATTGTCCACTTTATCATTATCAATAAGTCATGGGATCTACCCTGGTTCAAAGAAGATTGCAGCAGAGCATTTCAGGATCATCAGATGTACCTAATAATGAGATGAAGCAAACAGCAGAGGATACCCAGCAGGGTTAAGGACCCTATAAACTATGGATTAGATCCAAGTTCTGCAGTCCTAACACATCCAGTCATGCATAACAGCAGACAATTAAATATCTCACTTGGAGGCTCCAGAAATACCCTTAATGATGGTTCAGCAAATCACAGCAAGAGACCATGCTGAAGCATATGCAACAATTGTCAGTCAGAAATGCCAAGTGGATGATCTATGTTGGCCTCCTCTTGACGTCCCTAAGTATCACAGATGTTAGCCGTCAGCCAATCCAATTCCCTCTATGTGATACAAGAAATGGGTGAAGACACCAGTTAGTGCAAATGCTCTGGACTCTGACAATATTCGGGCAATAGTAGGGAAGACTTGTGATCTAGAAAATGCCACGCTCCTCATCAAGCTATTCTAGAATAGTTATGAAAATTAAAATTAACCAGTAATCTGGCAAATTGCCCAGGTCATTTCCCATTCAAAAAACAGAACAAATACAACCTAGCCAATTAGCACTCTACCAAGTCTATTCACAATCATGAAAATCATGGAAGGCATCATCAACAGTGTTATCAAGTGGCACTTACTCAACATGAACGGAACATCAGTGGGCAGGCTGTGTTCTGCCAAGTCCACTCTGCTCCTCACCTCATTACACCTTGGTCCAAATATGGACAAAACAGCTGAACTCAAAGGGAACTGAGGGTGACTTTCCTGGACATCAAAACATCACTTAATTGAATGTAGCATTAAGGAACCGTAGGAAAACCGAAGTCAATGGGAATCAAAGGAAACTCTTCAATGGATACACTCATACCTCGTACAAAGGAAAGTAGCTTTAATTATCCAAGGTCAATCATTTCAACCAAACTGGTTCAGTTCAGTTTTTGGTTATTGGGGCAGAGATGATTGACCAAACAGAAGCTAAACTGGACTAGCATTATAAATACAGTAGTCACAAGACCAGTATGGGGGCCAGGAATTCTGCAGTGAGTAACTCAGCTTCTGTTTCCTCAAAATATGTCCACCACCTACATGGCACAAATCAAGGGTGGGATGGAATACTAGCCATTGGCCTGGATGAGCACAGGTCCAACAGTGTTCAAGGAGCTCAATAGCCTGCTTAATTAACACACCATCTAACACTTAACATTCACTCCATCTACCGTAATGCACAGTGGCAGTAGTGTATACCATCTACAAAATGCACTGCAACAATTCAGCAAAATTCCTCTGACAGGATGTTCCAAATTTGTGAACTGTACCACCTAGAGGGACAAGGGCAACAGATTTGTGGGAACACCATCTGCAATTTTCTCTACAAGTCATATGCCTTCCTGATATGGAACGACATCACCATTCCTTCACCATTGTCGGGTCAAAATCCTGAAACTCCCTTGCTGATAGCACTGTCGGTGTACCTACAGATGGGCTGCAGCTCTTCAAGATGGCAGCTCACCACACCTTCTCAAGGTTAATTAGGGATAGGTAATAATTGCTGGTCAAGCCAGTGAATGAATAAAAAAACTCCAGAAGAAAAATACAAAAGTCTCAAATGCTTGTATTTTTTTAAATAATTGGTGGTGCTGATTAAGCTTACCAACAGATAAATGATTTTATATCATGAAAACCAAAATCAATCTCACCCAAATCCATTTTTGAAGCACAAATATACAAACTCAATTCACAATCTTCTCTGATATTCTATTGTACAAGTTCTCTGACTGAGATTTATTTTGGTCCTTTGAAACTTCTTCACCAGAGATCTGTTTTCCTTCAACCTGCTTAACCATATGATTCAGATGATCTGCTTGAACAGCTTGCTGTGCTGACTCATCACTTGAATTAACTTGATCAGTCCCCTGGAACATTTCCTGTTGCTTTAGTAAACTGTCCACTTCAATCTCCAGTGCCAGCCGCTCCTCATCGGTCTCTATTTCCAATTGCTGCATCAGCTCCTCCAGTTTATTGGCCTTGCGTAACTCATTCTGCTGAATTATGGTGCACAGATGCTCAGTCAGTTGCTCCTTCAATTCATTCTTCTTGTACAGATCTAGTTTTGCTGCAACATATTCCACTTCTGCCTTATCATACCTCTTTCTGAGGGCAAGGACAGGACATACAATGAGCAAGAAGAATTTTGTTCATTGTTCAGACCAATAGTGTGCAAATATCATTACAAGCCATTAAAATCATTACTAAGCAATATACACAACACAGTTCTGAACAACCTTTCTTTGCAAGGGCCCCTTTCTGTTTTTGCTCCTCAGGGCACACCAAAATGCAACTTAGTGTGTCACTGTCAACTAACAGCAGATGCACAACAGTGGTCTGCTGACTTACAATTTATTTTTTGTCTCAGTAATTTCACTCCTCCACCCCTTTAGGTGGTGTAACAATGTTCAACTTTCTCTCTGCTATACCAGGAGGGGAAGTACCTAGTTTTGAAGGAACTGTCCAGCAAGTCAGTGAGGAGCAGAGTTAGTGTGAGACTATAGCAGAGTGAGACAAAGGTTGAACGAGTACTCCAACTATACTGTTTGAAATGTGGTTCGAAGTGAAAATTCAGTACAAAAGGGAGACAGAGGGGCTCTCTTGCTACAGGGAACTATTCAAGTGAATGGATGACGTAGGAATGTCGTAGCAGTGGGCAACAGTATAATTAGTGGGATAATGTTCTCTGCAGCCGTGAACTGTAGTTCTGAATGCTGTGTTGCCTGCCAGGTGCCAGAGATTGGAGCTGGAGAAGAACTTAGGAGAGGGAGGTCAGGGATCCAGAAGTCATTGCTCACGTTGGTACCAATAATTTCTGGATTGCTACGTCAGTCATGGACAACCTAGCATAGGGTAAATAAAGTCAAGAAGTTAAATGTGTGGTTCAAAGATTGGCGTGGGTGGAATGGGTTTCAGTTCTGGGGTAGCGGCACCAGTACATGGGCAGAAAGAGACAGTTCTGATGAGACAGGCTTCCCTTGAGCCATGCTGGTAGCAGTGTCCTGGCAAACTGAATAACTAGGGCTGTAGAGATGGCTTTAAAGAGGAGAGAAGAAAGAGGGAAAATATAGACTTACAAAGCAAGAGGATATGGCAAAATTATTGGACAGTTATTTGGTTAATCATACCAGAAGTGTGACAAGAAAGGACAAAGTAGATAAACAGAAGGACAACAGTAAATAGAGTCAAAGGAGAGAAAATGGTAAAAAGGCAAAATTAATGCCTCTTTACTTGCATGTGCATAGCATTTGGAAAATAAAAACAGATGAACTAACAGCACAAATACAGGTTAATGGGTATGAAAAAGGTACAAAGGTAGTGGATGCACTGGTAGTAACATTCTAAGAATCCTCAGATTCTGGAAAGTCCCAAAGGTTTGAAAAACTGCCAATATTATACCTTAATTTAAAAATGGGAAGAGACAAGAAACAGGTAACTATAGGTCAGTTAGTTTAATGTCTGTTATTGGGAAAATGCTAGAGTATGTTATAGAGGATGTAATAGTAGAACATTTAGAAATACACAAAAGTGATCAAGCAAAGTCAGCATGGCTCCATGAAGAGGCAGTCACACATGACAAAATTACTAGAATTCTTTGAGAAGATAACAAGCAGGAAAGGTGAAGGGGACACTCTGAATGTAACATACTTGGATTTTCAGTAGGCATTTGATATAGCACCACACATTTAAAAGATATTTGGAACGGGACATGAATAGGAAAGGTTTAGGGGAATTTGGGCCAAACGCAGGCTAGTTTAGGTTGGGAAACGTGGTCAGCATGGACACGTTGAACCGAAGAATCTGTTTTTGTGCTTTGACTCTATTAGGCTACTTAATAAAGGCAAGAGCCCATAACATTGGAGGTGGTCTATTAGCAGGGATGGAGGATTGGCTAACTAATACAAGACAGAGATAGTTAGAACTGCCAATGATGGAGTCAGAGACAACACTGTGGAACTGGAGGAACACAGCAGGCCAGCCAACATTAGAGGAGCATCTCTGAAGAAGGGTCCCTCCTCAGATGCTGCCTGGCCTGCTGTGTTCCTCCAGCTCCACACTGTGTTGTCTAATTCAAGACAGAGTTAGGATAACGAGGTCACTTCCATGATGGGAACCTGTAACTATGGAGTACCACAGGGATCAGGGCTGGAGCAACAATTATATGCAATATATTAGTGACTTGGGTGAAGAAAAAGTGAACAGCCAAGTTTGCAGATGATACAAATGTAGGTGGGAAGGCAAGTGATGAAGAAGGCAGTCTGCAGAGTGATACAGACAGGTTAAGTGAGCAGGGAAAAAATTGGTAGATAATGCAAGAAAATCTGAGATGATGTACTTTGGCACAGAGAATAGGGGAACAGAATATTACTTAAATGAAGAAAGGGTTTTGGGTAACCTCATCCATGAATCACAAAAAGCAAACATCCAAGTTCAGCAGGTAATAGGGAAGGCAAATGGAACGCTGGCCTTTATTTCAAAGGGAATACAAAAATAGGGAGGCTTTTAAAAAAGAGCATACAAGGTAGTAATCAGACCACAGGTGGAATATTGTTAACAGTTCTGATCCCCTTATCTAAGATAAGATATACTGGTATTAAAGGTAGTACAAAGAAGATTCACAAGGCTGATACCAGATATGGGGGAGGAGGACTGTCATATGAGGAGAGGTTTAGGTATTTGGGTCTGTACTTGAGAAGAATGAGATGTGACATTATTGAAACATACAAGATGTTTTTTTTGGGGGGTGGGGTGAGGGGCTTGACAGTGTAAATATAGAAAGGTTGTTTCCTTTAGTGAGAGTGTCTAGGACCAGAGGGCATAGTCTCAGAATAGAGGGGTCGCATATTTAAGACAGATGAGGAGGATTTTCTTCTGAGGACAGTGACCTGTGGAATTCTGTACCAGAGTGGGCTGTCAGTACTGGGTCATTGAATATCTGGAAGGTTGAGATAGACAGATTTTTAATCAGCAACGGAATCGAGGGTTATAGGGAAATGGCAGGAATGTGGAGTTGAATATTATCAGATCATCCATGTCTATAACATCTGATGGGCTGAATGGTCTAAATCTGCTATAAGCCTTACGAAAAAATGAGGTGGAAAAAATTAGGTATTTGAAAAACAACATGTTTTAACTGATGCAAGCTTTGAATTCTAAAATCTATTCAAACAAACAACTTTCTAAATTTAAAAATGATTTGGCATGATTCACTACAGGCAATATGGACTTAAGTCTGAATCCTATTTTACAAAGGGAAACATAGAATTACCAAGTTTATTAAATTCTCTTTTAAGACTACAGCTTTAGAGTGAAGAAAGAGTCATATGATCTGTTCTGAAGTCTGCCTGATAATACACTTGGATTGAGGCAGAAGAAAGCATTTATGCTTGGAGACAATAAGTAGTTCCTGAGGAAACGATGAATTGGTCCTGTGTCTCCCGAGTTCCAGAAACGTGTTATAGGTTGCAATTTGCAAACAAAGTTGCTATAAACTATATTTTACTTCTCAAATGAAAAGAAGAATCACAAATGAGCTTTTCTACTTAGGTACCAAGCCACTGTGTTCCCTCTTATCATGGACAAAGGCATTTTAAGATCAGTTTTCAGGTTTCCCCATAAACATATCGATATCACACAAAGCAATTTTGTCATTTGTGGCTATCAGCCAACCGGGATGTGGAGAGCAAGAGACAAGGCGCACATCTAAGCAAAACTGCTAATTCTTTGTTTATCACACAGAACATTGGTGGGTAAGCATGCTTAGATTGAACATCAAATTTATGATAATTTCAACTGCAATTTTTGCCTAGTTTGGAGTTAGAAGAAGGGATCTAGAAGATAACCTCCTTGAAAGGCAGTTCTTATATTCGATATCATCCGCCTGGGTTAGTAAAAGCAAAGCAAGTCAATGGTAGCCAAGAATGATTTTACAGTAGTTCTTGGAGGATTAAGTTTCCATTTAAGAGGGAAGTGTAACATACAACTGAGTGGAAGATTTTGAGGGAAGTTAAATGGGAAATATCTTTTCTGTATCTTAAAATAAGTTACATGTGAAGAGAAAATAGTGTCTAGTCATTAGCATTTCAGTTATTTTGTTACAGTAAAAGTTTAAAATTTACTTGTCATTCTTACAGCTGTTAACTTTTAACAAGAAATTTGAACTTCGAGTTATCAATCTCTCCAGAGATCATAGCACAGCCCAAGATATTTGGTACATAATTTATTCTAATCTCTTGTATATACAAATGTGATAAATTGAGGCCAAGGACATTGTATTGTATTTCCTACAAGTTTTAAGCCTGTGCTTTTAATTAAGCTTCTCTATTCACATTGCCAAAATGAAAAAAACTGTTCCAATTTCCATCAAAAAAAAGTATTCTGAAATAAATGAGAGTCACCAATCTTCTAAATTTGAAATACCACTTAAATCAATCCAGTAGGCCTGAATTGGTGGGTCTGCTGCCACCATAACTAGTTTGAGAACATATCACTTTGACCATCTGCTTTAATGACGTAAGGTATGCTCTTTGTTCTAATTCCCAATTTGTGTGGTACAGAGCAGAAAGATCCCTGGGTATTATGGTGCAATGGGTAGCATCTCTGCCCCCGAGTCAGAAGCTTTTGGCTCAAGTCTCACTCCATGATGTGATGGCCACAAAAGGTGCACTTATAACTTGGGCAAACTGGGATAACATCAACTATAAAAGCCTCCGCTATGCCTACAGCAACCAGTAAAAGTGGAAGAGTTTCCTTGGCAGCCATGCCTGATGCAAACTGGCACCTATTGAGCTGTAGTTTCTATTAACAGAATAGTAACCTCCTGCAGAAAAACCCCAAGAATGGAAACAGATGTAAGTTAATGCCTTGTCTGCTGCATAAGCCATAAAGTGTGAGAAATAAATGATTACAAACATGCAAAAGTGACAATCATCTTTTCATGTAGACATTGCAGTCCAGCATTAATTTTTTTTTAAAGTTTGAAGGTTCAACTTTATTTGTTAATAATCTACAGCTGGTTTTAGGTCACAGAAGATTGCATTAGTAACCAGGTTGACAGTACTGTAAATCTTCTTTGAACAATAAGAAGTAATCCCATGCAGGCCTACAAATACTTAAAGGTATACACAGGATACAGGGTTCCCTGATTAGGGAGTCTAGAACCAAGGGCACAATTTAAAAAGGGAATGTCAGTTATATTCAAGATGAAGTTTCTTTTTAAACTCAGAGGGCTCTGAATCTTTGAAATACTCTACCTGAGAGGGCTGTGGAAACTCAGTCCTTGACTATGTTTAAGATAGAGATAAATAGATTTCTAATTACCGGTGGTGTACAGAGTTACTGGGATCAGTTGGAAAAAGTGGTTGATCAGTCACAATTGTATTGAATGGTGGGGCAGGCTTAATGGGCTCAGTAGCCTAATCCTGTCCCTGTGCTCCTCTGCGCCCCTTCAATCAAACCCAATGTCGTCTGAATTTGCAACACCCTTCTCTCATGTTCAACTTTAACTTGATAACTTAACTTGCTAAAAAAGGTGGCAAATCTTTCTTCTATCAGAGACAGAAAAACTGACAATTCCTCTCTGAACTTTGTCCCACCATTGAACATCAAGCCTAGTTGAAACAAAAAACAGACATTTCTGGAAAAGCTCAGCAGGCCTGGCAGCATCTGTGCAGTGAAATCAGAGTTAATGTTTTGCCGCGTTCTGAGGAAGGTCACTCGACCCAAAACCTTAACTCTGATTTCTCTCCACAGATGCTACCAGACCTGCTGAGCTTTTCCAGAAATGTCTGTTTCTGATTTACAGCATCCGCAGTTTTTTCAGTTTTTAATCAAGCCTAGTTGGTTTGAAGACTGTCAGTGACCCAATCATCTTTGTAAATCTTCTTTTCAGTCTTTAATCTTGTGCTTTCTTAATCCTGTAAAGTTCACTTCTACCTTCCACTAAGATTTCATTAAGAGGACTGTCCCCGAGGGATCCATTGATTATGCATGTTCTTGCCGCACAGAACTCGCTTATCTCATCTTTGTCCACCCCATGTCCGGAGTCTTCCCAAATCTTTTGCTGTTTTAAGAATTTCCACTTCCCTGGCTCTAATAAACTGTTTCACCTGGGCATCCACAACTCCGTCCCTCACAGGGATTGTCCAAGGGCTTTCTACCTTGTCCTGGAACTGGAAAACTTCAACTTGCAACTTCCATCCTTCATTTCATAGTCTATTTTAGTCCCCATTTTCTTAAACAATAATTTGATTATGCCAATTCTTTCCTTCAATTAAATAAGGTACAAATTTTTCATAACTTTTTAATAATGGTTTTAGGTGATATAGTTAAATTCAGGCTTCACTTGGTACAAAACTGATGTGATAACATTAACTTCAGCTATGAAAATGATCATTTAATTCTGTCAGAGTCCACACCCAGACAATGCGCCTACAACTAGAAACCTTGGAGTACATTATGATTGAATAAAAATGATGGCCTGACTCAGTTAAGCTTAGTAGTTACCCAAGAACAGTTACACACTAAAGAAAAACCTACTAATTGCTGGGCAACTATTAAACTGACTACCAAACTGTACCCGTCCTCAGACCCAATCACATCAGACTCAACGAGCCGCACACCCCTTGCCCACTTTATATGCCTCACCCCTCTAACCACCTGGCATGTCACACCCACATTTCAGCTGTCAAAGTTATTGGCTATGCTGCTGAATATTTAAAATCATGAACATGGCACACTTAGTGCTGCAAAAAAAAAAAAAAAAGTGTGTGTGTAGTTTCTACAAAGATTATCCTCATGCTTGATTTGTGTACTCCTGAACAGACTCTTAACAAGGAGGCCCCTGGCCAGGAATCTCCAGCGCAGAAGTCCTCTGAAGATAAATGGTAACTTTTAAAACATGGTTCCATGATCAGATTAATTCCAAAACCATGACATTCTGCTTCACAGAATCTTTAATGCTACCTGCCTGGTGTGTTAACTGTTCTTTCTGCACCTCCATATCAATTATGGCCCAACCAATCAGCACCCTCTTCCCGCTCTGGATAAATGATGGCTCTTGCATTGGTTCTGATGACAGCAAGATGAAAAGCTTAAACATTGCTCAAAAGGAGACTAAAAGTGGAGTTCCATACTACCCAGTATGTATTTATGTTCTTACTTAGCCTGATAATATTCCAAGCTGGTCTTTTCAATCCGATCCCGTAAGATGTTAACATCATTCGATAACAAGTCATCCAAGGTCTGAAGTTCCTTTTGGATTTGCTTCAGTTTCACAGTTTCTTCCATGGTTCGCTTTGATCTAGAATGATCAGTATAATGGATCAAAATTGCAGACATATAGCCACTAACAACTTGTCATAACGTACTAAAAAACAATTAAATTTAACAGTCTTAAAAACATAAGTGAAAAATGTAGTTATTGATTGTTATGTGTATGCATATACTCTTAATGATCTCCCCCATCTCTTGGGTAGACAACGGTTCCTTCTCTGATGTTTGTGCACGGTTGACCACTCTTCCACAACTTGTAAAAGCGGACATTGCTCGTTGCAGTTTTAACAGCAAGAACTGGTAGGTTTAATGGCTGACTCAGATTTTGCAAATGACATTGATGAATACTGCATGAGTTTTTTTTGTCAACCTGGAATCTTTGGCAAAGTACTGTGCTCTAATTTATCCAAATTTATATCACAATTTTATAAGAAAAACAAACACTCATTCATGAAATGTGGGGATTGTTGGCTCAGCCAGCATTTATTGATCATCTCTAGGTGGTGAGCTACCTTTTGCAGTCCATTTGGAATAGGTAGACCCACAACACCGTTACATGATTTTGACCCAGCAACCTGAAGGAATGGCAATATATTTCCAAGTCAGGATGGGGAGTAGCTTAGAGAGGAACTTGCAGGTGGTAGCATTGTCATGCATCTGCTACCTTGCCCTTCTAGATGAATAGTTGAGAGTTTGAAAGGCACTGTCTAAGAAGCCATAATGAATTTCTGCAGTGCACCTTGTAGACTGCTCACAACGCTCACAACGTTGGAAAAAACAACTAACCTTTTTAATTGCTCGAAATTTAGTGAGAAGTGACTCTTTTGAATATTAGTTCTGAACGCATACAGTAATATAAAAACATGTGGGCATTGTGGGTAATTTAGGTGGTCAGTTTATCCTCCTATGACTATGCCATACCTTTCTGCAATGGCCTTTGATAGAAGAGCTTTCTTGCGTTTATTCTTCTCTTCCATTAATCGCTGCTCTAGTTGCAGTTGTTCCAGCTTTGATCTCTCGCGTCTGCAGAGAAATAAAATTGACTTTATAACATTTCTTTTCAATTTTACTTTTTGAGCTGAACTCGACAATAATTCACTGATGAAATTATCTTGTCGAATAGAGTATGCACTGATCAAAAAGAGGTGTAAAAATACCATTGCTAAGTAAATTCAAAGGATGATTCTGACACCTAACTTTGTTTTCCTTTACAGATGTTGAATGACTTTGAGTATTTTCAACATTTATGTTTACTGAAGATTGATCAATTACTCATCTAGAATTTTGTGTTATTTTATACTTCACAGTATTTAAATATTAGATTTCTCACTGCTTTAACAACTAGTTACTTATCCAAATTTGAATAATTTTGATTGATTTATCAGCAGTTGAAGAACAAATTAGCAGACTGGTGTGTCAATGTATTATATTAGAGTGGCATCATCCACAATTTCTCGTGATTCAATCAATTTTCTTTTTACACAAAAGGGAATTATATAATAATTCAAACTAAGCAAAATGAAACAGGAAAATGGGTATTGAATATTAATAGTTTAATTATTAACATGAATTAAATAGATTTAGGAGTAGATTTGCATGCCTATCATTTCTCTCAGAGCTGCTAACTAAGAATTTGCTGTACTGGCTATATATTAAGCAGGGCAGAGTTCAATCATAGATGGGGACGGGAAGGTGTTATACAATAGCACTACCATCAGCTTTACTTTGCAAAAGTTTGCAAAATGATTGGAGTGGAAAATGTCAACAAATAAAAACAAAATTCCCACTTTGGCCAATCATACTGTACATCAATAAATCCAAATTCAAAATGCAAAGCTCCCACTGCTTATCCTAACAATGTGCCTTTATCCTAGAACCTATTAAACTTTGTTCCAAGTCAAGAAAGAATAACCTTACAGCTGCATAAAAATAACGAAAGCATCTGTTTGTTCAGGAATATCTGTGTTTAAAAAGCGAAGTGAAAGCATACAAAAGAAATGTTCATTCAACTTTATTATAATTGCAAATCTTTTTCTTGAACTTTTCACTAACTGGCTTATGCTTCGTAACTATAGAGCTGAAAACTAAAAATTAAAAATATTTTTACTGAGCTTCCATCACACTGAGGCTTCAGACCAATCAATATCAAACAACCGGTTCTGAAAACTTTGCTTATATTTTGAGTGCTGTGGCAATTTCCACCATGGGAGGCGAAGAAATCAATTTGCCAAACCTCCCAAATTTAGGTGAATTATTTCAAAAATTCCATGATGGGGATCTATTACTTTGCCAAAAACAAATATTATTTGTTGGGGCATACTATAACAGATTAAGTTATGAAATCAGTTCTTCAGTTTAGTTTTTAAATGGTAGATTGTTCTTCTGTAAACAGACAAAAACATTACCTCACCTACTTCCAATGGTGGTGGTCAAAATAAACCTCATGCATCTACTGATAGTTTCTTAATCTGAATTAGTGGTGGAGTGAAAGCTGAGAGAGAATGATGGAAAGAGAAATAAGTGAGATGAAGTCATCTACTCTCCAGTTTGTTTATCATGTACAAGTTGTAAAGATTGTATACCTCTAGTGAGGCATTGAGAGCGCACTGGATGATTATTTAGACTAAAATAGTGTGCAAGGGTATGGGGAGAAAGCGGAAATTGGTATGAGGTAATGATGCTCATTTAACAAGTTAGTGAAGGCATGACAGACAGAATGACTGTCTCCCATACCATTAACACGTGTGATTCTGTGATTATTTTACTTTTGATTGTTTTACTTTGTGGACGGAATTGGGTAAATTGCCTTTTATAACAATGGACTCAGGAAGAAGATGCCATACTACTTAAAATCAAGTTACTGAAACTTATTTTAAGTCACATTTGCCCTGTAGCTTTGCAGGTGGTGGTGTAATGGTGGTAGGGGTGTGAATAAGCCACCAGGGGATGAGTACAAAGGTGAGATTTGGCCAACAAGTAGCTGCTTTGTTTGTGCATTACAATCAGTTAATGATTATAGTTGTTATCAGGCTGAAAACCTTTATGATTGGCTCCTGGGTACGTGAACAGCTTGTGGGTATGAATGATATAGTGAGAAACTCCCAGACATTGGGAAGGCAAGGTTTGGTGTGTGTGCGTGCGCGTGTGAACTCTTGGTCTTAAATCAATAAGTCAGAGACTTTAATTTGTGAACAATCCTGTGAAGTAAAAGAACTTGATGGAAAAGGTAAAAGAGCTGAGTGCTTGGGAAAGAGAAGGAGCATTCTGTCCCATGGAGCCAGTGAACTGCTTTCTCAGCATCTTCATTTCCTCCTTCACCCATTAACTACATTTTGTTTGTCTGTGACTGTCAGTGTGTGGGGTGATATTCAGAAAGGGGTTGGAGTTTTAACTAGTAGACAGTTATATTGTATGACACTTCATAGTTGTGTTTTTGTTTATAATTTATTTATTTGTAATCAACAGTCATCCTTGTTAAGTACAGAAACTTGGCCTGTGTTTTCTGTTAACTCAAGTCAATCAAAATAAATACATCGGTGACTCTGCATAGTTTGACAACGTTTAATTCATGGCAACTCTCGGAGTCGTGGGGTTTGATTTCCAGCTCTATGCCAGTGAGGCATAGTGCAATTTACTTTATTGTTTCAAGAGAAAATACTGTATAATCAAATCTTTAATGGGACCAAGTTTGCTGTCTATTCAAAGGAGGGTCTTAAAGTGCAAGTCCAAAATCTGTATAATCCTGATTAGTTCAGAATAGTATTGTATGGACTTCTTGATTTCAGAAGCATGACCTGCTCCTTGGCAGAGACCAAGAGCTATGGACCAGCCTTTTCCAATTTTCCCTTCTCACATCTGCATCTTTCTTTACATGGAAGGATCTCTTGGCGTGGGGAGGGGTCAGCACAGATGTAGAATGCCAACAGGACTAAAATGATTACGTTCTGAAAAAGGTTGCAGAATTTAGGCTTGAATCACAAAGAATGGAAGCTGAAGGGGCAATGATTAAAGATACGATAGGTTAAATAGACAGCGCAAGACAGAGCGCGACAGAATTTCTTTTGGTGGAAGAATTCAGAAATAGGGGCATAAAATTAATGTTAGATCCAGGTTGCTCAAGAATAAAGCAAACGGAATAGAATTTTAATACATTCTTCTCCAAAAAGACATTCAAGATAGAAAAATTCAGGTTTCAAAAACAGTTTTTTGCAATTTTTGAGTAGATACTGAGGCACATGGAACTACCACGGGTCACTACAAATCAAGATACACATCAATCATGTAACAATCATGTAACTCCTGCTAAGTTAGAAAGTTAAACTTGTAACCGTTTTACTCTGATGCAGTTAACTCCTCTTCCATCAAAATGCTATGCAGAAAGATATTAACGAGACAGTTTAACTAACCTACCAGTATTTCCAAGGATTCTTTTGCAACTATTTCTAGACTTACTAACAATTCCACTTCTTTGATCTGTTCTGTTGACAACTCTTGGCATGTAGATGACGCTTTGGGTCCATTTGTGTCCGTCTGACAGCTTACTTTTGTTTCAGTTTGTTTTTCACTTTCATTCTGACCATCCTTTGGCTCTAGCTTGGATGATGATGCCTCTGTGGTTTCAGGTGGTCTCATCTTTAGTCTGGACAATTGTTGATCTGGATCAACTTGATTATGCTCTGTTGATCTGCGACTATGCAGCTGCTGTAACACTCTTTCCCTCTGAAGCTGCTGACGACTTTTGTTTGTTGAGGGTGTTTGCTCAAATCTTTCTGGTTTTTCTGAAATTAATGGACCTGAAAAAGAACATTTGATTCTTTTTAATTGCACCCAACATCTATGGCCATCTACAGCAATTTGACTAACCACAAGGTTAACTCTTACTTTCTATTCAGAGACTTAGAGATTCAATCGCTTCTTCATACCATTATACTTTAATACCACATTACATGGATTCAACTCATTGTACTTCAAATCTTGTCCAGTGAAGAGTATTACAATTTTCCTGGGCTCTAAAAACATCTGGTCTCACGGTATGTAGAAGCATTGAAACAAATCTGGAAGATATGTGACAAAAGCATCTGAGCATGTAAATAAAAGACGAGCAAGACACATCCCTGATTCTACATTCAAAAGTTTTAAAATGTATAATATGCAATGGTTGAAGTCAAACTCTAACTTGTCGCTCAACATGTAAAGAAATAAGCCAATCTCTTAATACTCCCTTTAGAAAAGTTCCATTTGCATACGTTGTATTAAAATACAAGTAAAGGCTAAAGTGAATAGAGGACCTATATCAAAACCTAGTCTAGTTTTAGGTTCTGATGGCCACAGACTCCTGCAGGACCCCAGAACTGAATTAGAAGCTTCAAAACCAAAAGGCGCTCTACTTGAATGCGCACAGCCTTCACAAGATACATGATCTAAAAGGCACAAATAGTGGTAACAGTCAAGATATAATTATCATTCCAGAAATATGGCTGCACAGTAACCAGGACTAGGAGCTAAAAATCCAGGACATTCTATGTTTAGGAAGAATAGACGAGCTGGTGAAGGAGTTGGGAGTTGTACTCATCAGCACGCAAGTAAGGAAGGGAGAAATTTAGATCAGAAGAATCATGTGTCAAACCTTGGGTAGAAGAAACAGCAAAGGGTAGTTGACATTGGCTGAATTACTTATTGGCAACCAAACAGTAGTAGTGTGGGGCATGATATAAATTAGAAGATGAGAAAAGCTTGTAGCATGTGCACAGTAATCATGGATATCTTTAATCTACAGACTGAATAACTCAACTGAGCAGTAAAGCAAAAGAGGATGTATTTCTGGAATGTGTTAGAGATAGTTTTCTAGAGCAGAATGTTGAAGAACTGACTACAGGACAGGCTATTATGGATGTGATTTTTTTTTTAAAAAAGGGCTAATTAATAATCTTCTTGCGAAAAATCTTTAGGGATAAGTGACCACAATATGATCAAACTTTATGTTATGTTTGAAAGTGAGGTAGCCCCATACAAAACAAAGATGTTAAATATGAATAAGGAAAATTATGAAAACACTAGGTGGATTGGAAAATACATTATTGCACATAGCCAATGGACAGTCTTCAAAAAGAACCATTACATGGCATACAGCAATCATACATTCCTTCAAAAGGTGCAAAACATCAATAGAATATGAATGCAACCTAGTAAAAAATAAACCATAAAAATATTAACATGTAGGTAATGTTTGGTTATGATAAAAGTGGGTCCCTTAAAAGCTGAGTCTGAAAAATTTGTAATGGGGAATAAAGAAATGGCAAAAAAGCTAAATTAATACTCTGTGAACACAGGCACACAGTAAGATATAAAAAAACTCCCAGAATTAGAGATCCAAGTGACTAGAGAGAATGAGGAGTTGAAGGAAGCTAGTATTGTAACAAGGGTGTACTGGATAAATTAATGGGGCTACAAGATGATAAGTCCCTTACATCAACACTCTGGGATGTTGTCCATAGAGACAGTCAATGCATTAGAAATCCTGTTCCAAAATTCCACAGATTTTGGAAAGATTACTGCAGATTGGAAGCTTGAAAAATGTGACCCCATTATTTATGGAAGATCAAGGGAGAAAATAGGGAATAACGGTTTGACTAGTCTCACATCAGATTCTAGCATTTTCTCTATTATCATTAAGCACAAAATAAATGGTCAACTGGACAAAAGAATCATATGGTTGGGCATTGCATTGACATCAAGTGAGACAAATCTGAAGTTTTTTCAGCATGTTACTACCAAACTTTTTAAAAGGAGCCATAGATGGATTTAGTAGATTTAGATTCACAGAAGGCTTTTGATGAAGTCCCTCACAGGAGGTTGGCCTGCACAATTAAAATACATGGTATAGGAGATAGTATACTGGCATGGATTAAGGATTGGCTAACAGGCAGGAACAGAGTAGGGACAAATTAGTAATTCTTACATTGGTAGACTTTGTCTGCTGGGGAACCACGAGGATTTGTACGTGGGCCCCACGGTGCATAATATAAATCGATGATCTGGAGGTGAGAACCAAATGTAATGTATCCAAATTCATGCTAAACGTGAATGTGTGCTGTGAGGAAGATACAAAATATTTTCAAGATTCAGACAGGCTTAGTGATTGGACAAGAATGTGGCAAATGGAATGTGGATACGCAAAAATATGTGGTTATCCACTTTGTTTGGAGAAACAGATGTGGAGAGTATTTCTGAAATGTTGAGAGGTTCGAAAGTCTAGTTGTGCAAAGGGATTTTGTGTCCATGTCAATAAGTCATTGAAGGCTAACATGCAGTGCAGCAAGCTATTTAGATTAATGCAATGTTAGGCTTTAATTGCAAAAGGATGTGAATAATGATGCCTTTCTTCAACTTTTACATAGGAGCTTGATTAGATTGCATCTACCATATTGGGTAGATTTGGTCTCCTTATTTCAGGAAAGATAAAATTGCCATCAAGGGAATGCAACAAAAGTTTACCAGAATTGTTCCAGGATGCAGGACTGTCCTATGAAGAAATATTGGACTTGTATTCTCTAGTTTTATAGAATGAGGGGTGAAGCAGAAACCTACAATATAGACAGAGTAGATGTAGGTAAGATGTTTCCCTTGGTTGGGAGTCCAGAACAAGGGGGCACAATTTAAAAATAAAGTGCATGCCAATTAGGATTGAGATAAAGATAAATCTTTTAAAATGGGAGGGTGATGAACATTTGGAATTCTCTTTCCCCAGAGGGCTGTGAAAGCTCAGTCTTTGAGTACTTTTAAATTAGAGGGTTGATAAATTTTTGATTAGCAAATGGTAGAAAGTGTTACAGAGACAGTGTGGGTAAACAGCAAAGTATTCCATCAGCCATTCTTGTACCAAATGGAATAGCAGACTTGATGGGCAAGTCTTTTTGTAAACTGATTATATTTACTTGCTTTGTAATGGGGTTGGACTACACAATTGTAGTAAATGCATTTATCAAGAGTTTACGATTCCAACACCATAGGCCTTATAATAATGTTTTACAGGCCTCATACAATCAATCATCAAATAACACAGCACAGAAAGAATCATTTGCCCCAGTGTGGCCCTTTAGTGGAACTATGCATCACGCTTCATCACCTTGCAGTTTTCTGCCCTCCTCAATTCTCTTTTGAAAGTTACATTAAACTGGTTTTCAACAACATTTCAAGTCATATATTCTAGATCACAACTTCTGTTGTGAAAATTTTGCCAAATAAAGTAAGCCTGGGTCTTCTGCTAAACGAAACTCTAGTAAAGGGAAATATAATGTACTCATTTCATACCTCAGCTATGACTGCAGTTTCTACAAAAGGATCACATCT
>NC_063341.1:27937508-27982860 GCF_021869965.1 Rhincodon typus | reverse complement strand
TCAGTCGTTATTCAGCCATACCCTTCCTTTAACTATCTTTTTGCTAGTTATGTTTGTAAGAGACTTTTTGGTTCCCTTTTATTATCGAGTAATTTACTCATTTTTCTTTTTCAGATCTCCTCTGCACTTTCTAATAATTGTTTTGATCCTCCCTATAGTCCGTATCCATATTACTGATCTACAACCTTTTCTGCTTCTAGAGGCAGCTCCAATTTGCATCATTACACACCATACAATATGTATAGTGTATGTACATCAAAGCAAAGATCTTCATAAAATATTTGCATTTATTAATATATGGTTTAAACCAATGTCTGCTCACTCAAAATTGCAACATTAGTTAGAATCAGTTTGGGTTTGGAACCATTTACTGGTGTTCTTTGTACATTGCTTTTAAAAGAGAAGAATCATTCTAGGATGATATCTTCGTGTTATAGGAAAAAGGTGTGTGGCGGGAAGCTATTTATTATACATATTGCATTTACATTTCTATAAACTAGTGTGAATCATTAAATATCATGATCATTATAATCTAAGACTGTAAAGCGACAAAATCCACTCTTGCTGAAAAGATGCTAATCAGATATCTTAAAACCATTGATTGGAAAACTTACCATCTGTCACAATGCAAACACTTCTGAAATGAGTCTGAGGATGCCTCACAGTTAGAACTTGCATCCAAATTTGCAGACCAGTAATTTCACAATAGAATTGGGGTAGCACTAAAGACCAACAATAATCACTGAAATATATGGCAATTGCATGCAGGGGAGGGAGATTTATTTACTGTAGTATCTGAAGCCTGTCAGTCTTCACAATTTTTTAGTAGATGCACATTTTCCAAAAAATCCTATTGATGTTTGGGATGAAGTTGAGACATGGTACATACAATACCTCTCCAATACTGGACTATTGCTACAACAGTTTATGCAAGTTTAAAATTGGTCTTTCACATAGAAAAACAAATTCTATTAGTAGTCACACCACACATCTGGAACAAGACAAAACATAACGCATGTTAAAAACTATCTAGCACCTGCAACAGTATTACACCTAATGAAAGTCAAGACAATAGTGTTGAAAATTGAATGAATCACTCTAAAATAATCACTTCTGCAATAGCCTTTTAAAAATAATGCATACTTTGATATTCCAAAGATATTTCGATTCATGTTACAAGCCACAGTACAATTAAACTTAATGTTAAATCAGGTGTACTATGATAGCTTGAAATTCTGTGCCTCTTATCTCATTTATTCTACTGCAGTGCACAAAATTGCAGCTGTCCAACACTTGGATTTTTTTTTAAAAACGGACAAGTAGGAGGCAGCCAAGTTAATGACAATTTCAGCGAGATCTCTTGCAGAAACTTCAGGTCTGTAGATTAATCATTAATGGTTGTTTTTTTCTAAGTATTAAATAAGCAAACTGTGACATCTGGTGGTTGAAACAAGACTGTCCATCAACATCAGCTTATAGACCAGATGTAAAATATCATGGTACCTGAACAATAATATGTAATTTAGTTCTGTAAGCTACAATCTGGAAAAAAAGCAAAATTAAACCACATAAAGAGTTATACTAAGGTAGCACTCTGATGATGTTTGATGTGCCATTTCATTTGAATCATAGTAATCCTATTAATTTGATGAGGCAGATTTATAGAACAAGAATATAATTATTCAACATGGACCAAGCAAAAGACTTAGTTTATTATTATAATTCATGAAAGGTTATCCAAATCCAAAACAATAATCATCTAAATCTAACACAACTAGAGTACTTGGTCAAGTAAACCAGGCCATTTTCGTTAATATATCCAAGTAGATTTCTACCAGATTGTATATTACTCTAAAGTAAAGGCAAGAGGAGAGAAAAGGAGTTGAGTTCTTAAATAGTTGGATATTAATTTGAAACATTGCAAATAAAATAGTGACTGTCCGTGAAACTGGTACAGTGGTGCCGTTTTTTCAGTAAGAATGCAAACAATTCTAGCAAAAAAAACTTACAAAATTCATTATTGTCACTTGGGTAAAATGCTTATACAAATCATTCCAACAGGAAAACTTCATGGAAGCCTCCCAATTTTTATTATATAAAATTTACCTGCATTAGAAAAATAAGTTGGTTAAAAATCCACCGGACGACATCCTGGTAATCAAGGCAACAACGGACAGCCCATTCTAAAATGTTTTCAATCAAAGCAAAAATTCATTTGAGATATTCCAACAGCGTTCTGTTCTCTCTAAACCTGGTTTAGTATTAGTTTTACTACACACCAGGATAAGCCTAACCAGCATAATTTCCTTCAATGGAAATTTTAGTCAAAAATAAAAATTGAGAGAGACTACTGGTCATTACTGTCAAGAGAATGCCCCATGCAAGGGTCTATTCAGTTTTCATAATCCTAAAACCCTAAATTAGTCCTTAAATGTATTAATACTGAAGTTACAAATTGCTTTCAATTGTCATCACTTGTAACACAAACCTTCAAAGTCTTTGGAAACTGAAGTTCTCGTTTATAATTAATTTTTCCCTTGTCCGCAACAAACCTTAAACACAATGATTGTGTTTTCTGTAAGTTTCATTAGAATCAGTACTGGAAAAAAGATTTAACATTTCAGCACTCCTCCATCCTTCCCTCTTATTTAGGCATAGAACCCATTCAAAAGTGAATGGGCTACTGATAACAGTGTTGAACCTTTTTGTCTAAATGAATACCGGTGCTGAGCATACAAGGAACATAGGGAGGGAATATTCACAACAATGAAGGAATGGCAATATATTTCCAAGTCAGGATGACATGTGGTTTGCAGATGGTGTTTCCATGCACCTTCAGTTCTTGTCCTTGAAGTGGTAGATGTTACAGGGTTGAAAGTTCTGTTGATGGAGGCTTGGTGAGTTGCTACACTGCACCTTGTAGATGGCACACTATTACTGCTCCTGCGCATCGATGCTGAAGGAAATGAATATTCAAGGTAGTAATTGGATGCCAATCAAGCAGCCTGCTCTGCCCTGGTTGGTATCAGCTTGAATACTGTTGGAACTGCACTCTTCCAGGCAAGAGGAGAGCATTTCATCACATTCCTGCCTGTCTTTTGGATCGTGGACAGGGTTTGGGAGACAGGTGAGTTACTTGCCACAGAATTCTGAGGCCGAAATATACGTACAGACACACACCAAGTCAACGGTAACACCTACGGTTCTTGCTTGTTGGAGATATTCATATTTTGCCAATGACTATTACTTGCCACTTATTAGCCTAAGCCTGGATATTGTCCAGCTCGTTGCATTTGGATGTGGACCACCACACTAATCGGAGAAGTCGTAAACGGTGTTGACTAATGCACAATCAGCAAACATCCTCACTTCTGACTTTATGATGGAGGGGAGGTCATTGATAGATTACATCAAGATAGTTAGGTTTAGGACACTACCCTGAAAAACCCCCTCAATGATATTCTGGGGCTGAGATGACGGACCACTAATAAACAACAACAACAACAACATTCCATTGTCCAAGTCCTAGGTATCACCCCAGATTCCCATTGATAGGGTGGGGTTATAGTCAAGGGCCTTAAAGTACAACTGCAGTGAAAAAATAATCATTAATCTCTCATAGCATTACACGGGGATACACATAGGCAACAAAAAAAAGTGGTTAGTGTGCAAATTGTGTTGTAAATTCCTGCATTCTTCCTTAGCTTTGAAGAATATCTTGAAAAGACTTGCATTTACATGTCATCCTTTTCAATGACTACCAGACTTCTCATATGGTTTTAAAGTTACTGAAGTTCTTTTGAAGATTAGTTGCAATTTTAATGCAACATAGTTGAATATGCAAAAAAAAAAGCCTCGCTGGAAAAAACAAGGCTTCAGGTGTTGAAAATATGAGATTTTTTGCGCTATACAGGCCAAGGAACTCAAAGATGCAAAACTGAGCCCTAATTATGGTTAAAGGTTTATATAGAAAATGGTGTGATGTTCACGAAGTTAACAAAAATGTAAGAACAGGAGGCAATTCTTTCATGGAATGTGGGCCATTGCTTGCAAGGCCAGCATATGTCCCTATTTCTTAAGTGCTGTCAAACAGAGTGGCTTACTAGACAGTCAACCCTACTGCTATGGGTTTTTTGTCACATTTGGGCAAACTGAGGCAAGATAGCTGATGTCCTTCTATAAAGTACATTAGTGAACAGGACTTTTCTAAAGGAAAGAAAGAGGTGGTCATAGCCACCATTGCTGAAACTACTTACTGAGTTTTATATCCCAGACATACTAACTGAATTTTAATTTTTCTAGTTACCTTAATGGGATTTAAACTACATTAGTATTACTCTGGGCCTCTGAACTGCTAGTCCATTGACATTACTGTGATATTACTACGCCACTACAGTCTCCCCACAGGAGATAGAGGCAATATTTTGAAGGTAGCAAGTGCTACATATGCAGATATTAGAATGTTTAAACATATCACATGCAGTGTTCAAAATACACTGGAGTGGAAGGGCAGCAAAAGGTGGGGTCAGAATGAGAAGAGTAGGGGCAGGGAACAGTGTATGGTAAGATGGGGCAAAAATTTAACGAGGGACACCATAGGTGTGGGGTAGGTAGCTAATGAGGCAAGCTTGTAAAAGAATAAAACCGATCGAGTCTCCTGGCATTCCCTCCAAAAAAATAACCAAACACAACTTGGACTTGGACAAAAATATGTAAAGTTCAGCCCTGTATGTTTGTGTTACCGTTGTCTCTATTGCTTCATAACTACTTCAGTCTTTATTCCTCTTCTTTGTCTACATCATTGTAATCCTTACACTTGAAAGTGCTCCATTAGCTGTGAAACATTATGGAACAATTATGGAATAAGTTGGAAAATAGTCATTTGTATTTCTTTCCTTGTAGCTTTTTATTTCTTTATTTTCCTCAGTGATTTTTCAAGTTGACAGCCAGCTTGGTATGGCAGTGAAAGGAGCCACTAATGAATGGTTGCAGACACTATGCAAATATTGGAAGCATGAGGGAAAATGCAGGCCCTCAGCAACTCCGTTCCCATTCCAATCTTCAGTTATTCATGTTTCCTTCCCTCACTGCTACCTCATTCCACCTACTGTAAGACGACACGGGAGGGTGTTCACTTTGAACATAAAGTAGTTAAGCCTATATCCACTTCAGTCATCATGTAATAGAACATCTTGATTCCACTTCTTATCCTTACCATGTCCCTTTTGAAACCACCTGCTCAGTCTTTATACCATTCACGCCTCTCAATCTTTCTTGCATGCTCTTTGCCTAACTCTATTTTCATTCCCTTCAGTTCCCCCAATCAGTTGACAAGAACCTGGAGCTTCCTTTACCAAAATTTCCTATCTACTTATCTTGCTATTCAACTACCTCAAATCTGTTTGGCTTTCAAAGTTCAATTGAAACAACAAAAAAAAAAATTGCTAGCTACTAACAGCAAGATGTGCAATGACATTCCATCATAGATTACAGAATTTACATTAAATTTTGAGATTGAAGCTGCCAATGTTCTTTACCACTTCCAAAAAAAAAATACATTAATAAAGTGGTCTCAAAGCTCAGCTGTAGAAGTAAAAATCTCCAATTTCAGTTTCCTCAAAACTCTTTCATATTTCCAACATCAGTATGTGTCACTAGCATTTATTTGATAAAACTAACTCAAAATTTTAGTTTCAGTTCAGAAAAAATTAAGGCACCAGAGTGCAGAAAATTGAAAGGCTTAAAAGAAACAAACTGCAGCAAATGTTAAAACCACTTGTGAATATAACAACCCAAAAATTGTTGGAACAAAGACTAAGTAAGGGTTTTAATGGTTTCCAAAGTTTTGAATTAATGAGTCAGTCTGAATAAATGAGCCTTTATTACAAGAGTTTCAAACTAAGGTGTGTAAAATCGCATAGTTGAACTCAAAAGGAGTTAAGGAGTATTAATTGTCAAAATGAAATAAGACCACAAAATTGCACAATGAATTCTAACCAAATAATATTTCTTTTCTTTTTCCATTGATTCTGCAAGAGTAGCTTGAACTGAAATAATTGGTTTTAAATTCTGACAACTTAAAATGAGGGCAAAAGGTTGGGAGATGCATGCACAGATACACTTAACATTCTTTTTCTAAAAAAAAGAAGTGATTTACTTATTGCCGCATACACCTAGGGAGATGTAAAGAAAAGTGTCCTGTCGTCACAATCCAGTACAAGAAGAAAAAAAAGAAAGTACTTAAATAGAATTCATCTTTAATCAGCCAGGGTCCCAAACATGGCTCTTGGACTTCTGCAAGGTGTCCACCCCAGGCCTACCGCAGCCAGGAGTCCCTGCTCCGTCACTACTGCAGCTAACGTGCTGCTGCCATACGTAGTCTGCAGTAAAAGAATCTTCCAACCAATTTATAATAGAAAAAAAATGAACTGTAGTGATTCAATTTGCATGACAGAAAGAGCCAAAAAACTGCAAATAGTAGAGATCAGAGTTAAAAACAGAAAACGCACGTCTATCAGCAAGTAAGAGATTTATGCCCAAAACATTAACCTCTCTGAAGAAGCTGGAAAATATCCAAGTTCTTTTATGAGATTAAATAGAACAATCTTCTGCATACCTTTTCTCTTTTTAATTCATTCAATTCTCAATGTTGTTATGAATGTTATGACTTTTCTGAAACAAGATTGTATCTCTACTCAAATTTGCAGATTTTCAGGAAAAGGCTGGCAGAAGTAGCAACTTCAGTTTTTCTGTCAGTTTCAACTGTGTGAATGCTGAGCATCAAGTAAAATACATCATTCATGATTTGCAGCTAAAGAAGGTTTGTAAACATTTGCTAGCCAACTGGCTTCTTTGAGCCATTTTGTTCATTTGGGTAGGTATCTTTATTTTAAAATATAGCATTTTAAAAATTAGTTGTTTCAATACAACAGAAAAGTAGAGTTGTTGGCACTATTTCTGGATTTTGCTGAACCAAACCCCTTCATAATATTTATTCTATAGTGGACCCATGTTGTCGCTAAGACCTCAAGAATTACTTAAAATTTGTCGCACAGGTAGAGTATGGGAGACAGACAGCCTGGCACCCCATTTTTCATGATCTGATGCCAATCTTTTATCATGCACTAACAGACTTAAAAGACAGTAAATCTACAAATACAGGTTTGTACTATGAACTATTAATACATACTGCACCATACGGAATTATTGCTTCAAATGTACAACCGTTCCTTGGGCAAAGAACTTCTCTCTCAAAGCACTTCTGGCCAAACAAGAAAAGTTTGCAATGTTGTATAATGCTTTTGTACTATTTTTCACCCTGTGCGAGGCCAGCTTTCTGTATTTTGACCCTGTTTTCAAACTGAACTAACTTATGGCATCTTTTAACTGCAAGTAAGGCATATACCACCTATGCATTTTAATTTAATGCTTAACACAGCAACTGAGCTCTGTACTTTAAGAACGAAGCATAAAATCAAGTGGTAGACGCAGGTACAGTTACAATATTTAAAAGACATTTAGACAGGCACATGAATAGAAAAGGTGTAGAGGGATATGGACCAAAGACAGGAAAATGGGACTGGTTTAATTTGGCAAACCTGGTCAGCATGGGTGAGATTGACTGAAAGGTCTGTTTCTATGCTGTAGGACTCCTGTACTCAAGTCTTCTTGTCACATCTCCGTTTGCCTTCTGAATTGCTTTTTGCTCCTGCATGCTAGTCTTCAGGTGACGTTGAAACGGAGGACTTAAATCACTTTGGCTATCACGTTCCAGTCTCTCAAATATTTAAGAAATACTCTGGCTAAAGTAGATAACCTCATGCTTATCTGCATAGTCCTTCTGCTGTGCTCTTGCCCACTCATTCAGACACCCATAATTTCTTTGCATCCTCCTGAATTTGCATTCCCACCAAGTTTTGGATCATGTGCAAGCTCAGAAACTTTACATTGGCATCCACATCCAACTGTTGATATAGATTTTGAACAGCTAGGGCCCAAGCACTGGTCCTTGGGTACACACCAGTCATAATCTATCAAACAAGAATGACCTATTCATTCCTGCTACTCTACTTTCTGCCTGTAATCCAAGCCTCAAACTATTGCTGTTATGATCCCAGTTGATAGCAAGACTAGACAATTCAGATACCAGTACGAAATCTGGTTTGATAAACCTATGTTTTATTTTTGCAATTTGGTTCATGTTGATCAGTCACTGAATATACATCAGTGTCAATCCACTTCTTTAAACAAGGGTGAAGAAACAAAACTTTATATGAAGCCAATTTGTAAAGCTCTTATCATAAAATAGTAAAAAGAATGATTCACCCCTTTTCTTTTTCAATAATATCTTTAACAGGCATTCAGCCCCAGTGAAGTACAAAAGAACAAAAGAGAAATACAGCACAGGAATAGGCCCTTCGCCCCTCCAAGTCTGTGCCGATCATCATGCCCTAACTAAATGAAAAACCAAACCTTCTGCATTTATTCAATCTGTATCCTCCTGCTGACTATGTTTCCTCAACTTGCAGATTTTAAAACGATTTCCTGCTGGACGAGTTATCGATCAAACTCCAGAAAACCTGTGACTCAACAAACTCTCTTTGGTGATGATGATGGCCGAGAGATATTATCACTGGGCTATTAATCCAGAGACCAACGTAATGCTCTCAGGGCCTGGGTTCGAATCCTGCAATAGTAGACGGTGGAATTTGAATTCAGTAAAATTCTGGAAATAACAGTCCAACGATAACCCAGGAAACCAGTGCCGATTGTCAGAAAGACCTATCTAGTTCACGGATGTTCTTTGTGGCGGCACAGTGGCTAGCACTGCTGCCTCACAGCGCCAGGAACCCAGGTTCGATTCCATCCTCGAGCGACTGTCTGCGTGGGATTTGCACGTTCTCCCCATGTCGGCATGGGTTTCCTCCGGATGCTCCGGTTTCCTCCCACAATCCAAAGACGTGCAGGCTCGGTGGATTGGCCATGCTAACTTGCCCATAGTGTTCAGGGATGTGTAGATTAGGTGGATTATAGGGGATAGGTCTGGGTGGGATGCTCCGAGGGTCGCTGTGGACTTGTGGAAACAGGCCCTTCGGCCCAACACTGTAGGGATTCTATGATCTATTCCCCTCCTATTCATGTAACGATCCAGATGCCTATTAAACGTCACCAACGTGCCTGCTTCCACCACTTCTTCTTGCAGTACATTCCAGGCTCCTACCACTGTCTGCGTGAAAAACTTCCCTTGCACATCACCCTTAAACTTTCCACCTCTCACTTTGAGCCTGTGCCCCCTTGGAATTGAAACTTCAACCCTGGGAAAAAGTCTCTGACCTTATCTATGCCTCTCAATTTTGTAGACCTCTTTCAGGTCTCTTCTCAGATATTATCTTTCCAGTGAAAACAATCCTAGTCTTTTTAACCTTTCTTTATAGCCAATGGTCTCAAGACTGGGCAACATCCTGGTGAGCCTTCTCTCCAAAGCTTCCACATCCTTCTGGAAGCGTGGAAACAAAAACTGCACACAATACCCCAAATATAGTCTAACACTGGTTTTATATAGCTGCAACATGGTTTACCAACTCTTCTACTCCATGCTCTGGCCATGGAAGGCAAGCATGCCTTATGCCTTCTTAATCACTTTGGCTACTTGTGCTGCCACTTTTATAGAATGTGCATTGTCTGTACGTTAATGCTCCTAAGGGTTCTGCCATTTACAGTATAATTCACACCTAAATTTGATCCTCCAAAATGCATCACCTCGCATTTGTCTGGATTAACCTCAATCTGCTATTTCTGTTGCCAATCTATATCCTGTTGTATCCTTTCACAATTGTTGGCACTATCAGCAAATTCACCAATCTTTGTGTCATCTGCAAACTTACTAATCAGGCTACCTACATTTTCCTCCAGATCATTTACATATGAACAAACAACAGAGGACACCAGGTTGATCTCTGTGGAACACCACTAGTTACTGGTCTCCATTCTGAAAAACACCCTTCCACCACTACCCTCTGTCTATGCCCTTGCCAGTTTAGTATCTATTGAGCCAGCCCACCCCAAAATCCCATGTGATTTTAGTTTTTGTACCAATCTGCCACATGGGACTTCATCAAATGCTTTTCTAAAATCCATATAAATTACATTCACAGTCCTTCCTTCATCAATTATCTTTGTCACCTCTTCAAAAAAATTCAATCAAGTTGGTGAGACATGACCTTCCCTGTACAAAACCATGCTGCCTGTCACTAACTAGTCTATTTTCTTCCAAATATGCATGTATCTTGTCCCTCAATATCTTCTCCAAGAGCTTCCCCACCACAGTGGTATATAATTTCCTGGATTATCCCTGCTTCTTTTCTTAAAAGAGTGGAACAACATTGGCTAATCTCCAGTTCTCTGAAACCTCACCGGTGGTCAAAGAGGATGTGAAGATATCTGCTAATGCCCCAGCTACTTCCTGTCTTACCTCTTGCAGTAACCTGTGATAGATCCCATCCGGCCCTAGAGACTTGTCTACCTTAATGCAATTTAGCATACGCAAAACTTCCTCCTTCAATATACTGACATTCTCTAGAGTACTCACACACTCATTCCTGACCTCAACATCAGTCACGTCCTTCTCTTTAGTGAATATCGATTCAAAGTACTCATTAAGGATCTCTCCGACTTTCTGTGGCTGCACACACAACTTCCTTCCTTCGTGCTGGAGTGGGCCTACTCTTTTCCTTGCTACTATCTTACTTCTAATATATGCATAAAAAGCCTTGGGATTCTCATTGGCGCTGTCTGCTAAAGATATTTCATGGCCCCTTTCAGCCTTCCCAATTCCGCATTTAAGTTCCCTCCTAATTTCTCTATGCTCGTCAAGGACTTCGTTAGTTTGTAGCTGCCAGGACCTATAGTATGCTTCCTTTTTTTCTTTTGGCTAAGCTTACAATTTTCCTTGTCATCCATGGTTCCTGAATCCTGTCATTCTATCCTTCAGTTTTACAGGGACATGCATGTCCTGCACTTCAGTCAATTGGTCTTTAAAAGCCTCCCACATTGCCAGACGTAGATTTGCGCTCAAATAACTGCTCCCCATCCACATTCCTCAGTTCCTGTTTAATTTGTATGTCATTGGCCCTTGCCCAATTAAGCACCCTCACCCAAGGGCCACTCTTGTCCTTGTCCATGACTACTCAAAATCTTGGTCACTAAGCCTAAAATGCTCTCCTACTGAAACATCGATCACTAGTCCTAGCTCATTTCCTAATACCAAGTCTAGTATGACCTCCTCTGTGTTTGGACTGTCAACATACTACCTCAAAAAACCTTTCTGGACGCATCTAAAAGACTGCTCTTTATCTGAGCCCCTGGCTCTAAGGGAGTCCCAGTCAATAAGAGGAAAGTCAAAGTCACCCACCACAACTACCCTGCTTTCTTCACACCTTACCAGTCCTTTCTTTAAAATTTCATTCTGAATTGAAGAAGTTACTGGCATTTTCTTTTCCTGACTTTCTGCACGTGCACCAGAAATTCCCTTCATTACTGCCTCTCCCTGAGACTACTTCCTCTGGCAGTTCATTCCATCTACAAACCATCTGATGTGAAAAAGTTGCCCTCAGGTTCCTTTTAAATCCTTCTCTCATCTTAAAAATATGCCCCCAAGTATTGAAATCCCCTACCCTCAGGAAAAGACCTTTGTTATTCACCTTATCTATGCCCCTCATGATTTTATAAACAGCAAACAAATCTTGCTTCAATTACATAGAATACAGAGACTGCATCCGAAGTAGTGTGTGCAGTTCTGGTTCCCCGTGCCGAAAGAAGAATGTACTTGGCGGGAATGCAGACAGCGCGCAACACAAGTTCACCAGACTGTTTCTTTCAATACTGGGACTTTACTTTAGCAAGGATTGGGGAAACTGGACCGGTCTTCTCAAGAATTTAAATGAGAGGTGACCTCCTAGAAAATGCCGAAATTCCTACAAAGGAATAGACAATAGATGCAGAAAAGAAGTTTCCAGTGACAGTGGGATCTTGAACAGAGGGACACGACATCAGAATAAAAGTCAAGCCATTTTGGGGCCAAGATGGGGATGAGCTTCTTCAAAGGATGGTGAAACTTCGAAAATCTCTCCTCCAGTGGGCTGTGGAAGCTCAGTCATTAACTAAAGTTCAAGACAGATCTAGAGATTTCCAGTTACTTATTACATCAACGAAAATAGTGTGGGAGTATGGTGTTGAGGATGATCAACCACGAACTTGCCTGGCTATCTTGTGTTCTAATCCCTGCAAACTTGAACTAAATTCAGAACTTTGCTTCTCATGTCTTAATTTACACTAAGTCCAACCTAAGTATCTTATCTGTGCTCAATGACCTAAACTGACACCAGTTAGGCAATGCTGTACTTCAATTTTCATTCTTGCTGTTAACTCCCCCCATGCTGTGGCCTCAATCCACCCTAGCTCCTAGCAACTTCCAATGGTGCCTGTTCTGCCAATTCTTGCCTTAAGGATTCAAGATTCTAATGAACCCATCAGCACAGCTGCCAAAATCTCCTTTCTTTTCCTTCTTCCATGACTTTTCCCAAAACCTACTTTTATTGACCAAGCTCCTGGTCACCTTGCACACTATCACCAAATGTAGCATGGTGTCAAACTGTTTTCGACAAACCTTCTAAAGCACCTTGGGCCATCCATTATTTTAAAATATGCTATAAAAGTGCAAGTTTTTGGTCGTCAAATAAACAGATTTAATGTACAGCCTTTTATAGCATAAGCAAGTTAGATAGTACCTATGATAAAACAGCCATGTTTCTTTGGACAACAGTTATTGTGCAACAAAAGGATAGATAAATAACGGAAATTCTTTACATTGAAAATCTACTCAGCTCAGGTGATCACACTTGCTTTGCATTCAGAACATTTAGGTTAAATCTTCACTACAGCAACACATTGAAGTATCAACCTAAACAATACAGCTCTGTAGGATTGTATGACTGGGATCCCAATGAATTACTAAACTGCTTACTCAGTCACAAAAACTAAAGTGTAGGATCTCAGAAATGTCAGTCAAAGTCTTTCGCAAAAAACGTCAGACAAATTGTTTGTTTATTCAGCCACCCACCTTTTGTTTGGATCATCTTATGCACAAATAAAATACCTTGATTCGCTCTAAGATAAGGTTTCATCCATCGTATGTAAAGCAATTTGGGGTGTGCCAAGAACACAAAAGGACTACTTGAATATAAACTTGTTTGCCCTTGCACTTCAGGTTTTGTAGAAAATCTCAGTGGGATGAAAAACCATATCCAGAGTCTGTAATTGCATCTCTTCAATTGACATTCACAGCTTTTAAAAATTAGGTGGCACAAAACCAATGGCAGATAATTTTAAAATCAGGTTTCAAAGCTCTCAGGCGATGTAGAAACAAATGTTATTTTGTTTTTCTGTTCAACACGATTCAAAAAAAATCGACTGCTGCTGAATTATGTCCAGTACTTCTCCCTCAACTTACACCAGCAGAAAATATTTGTAGGTCTCTCTCAAGGCTTTGTATACAAAAAAGTGATGCTGTGCTTGTTATAAGTTACTACATTTCAAAAGTAACATTTAAGCCATAAAACCCTTATTGTATGAAGAATTAAAATCCCATTCCAGGAATTTAAACATTATTTCAGCACTGAGAGCACAGTATTTTTCAAAGTTTCATCATTTAGAAGCTAAGTTAAAACATGTCTGTCCTTTAAGAATTGCTCTTGAGATAGGGGTGATTGTTAACAAAGCAGAAATACTCCCTGGTCAATGTCTGCACTTCAAAAGTACTTCATTGGCTGTCAAGTGGTATGGTGTAATGTGCAGTCATGAACAGTTCTATACAAATGGGAAATCTTTCAAGTTTCCCCTTTATTACCCATTGTCCTATTATGAAGTATCATCTACTTGTAAGCAGGCCTACAAACAGTAGATACTTCCCTGAAGGATATTAAGAGGTGAACTTGTACAACGTTTGAACAAATACTTTTTCTGGTGTTATTGTAAATTCAGATGTATTAAGTTTAAAATTTTACAATCATTAGGACACCATACTCATTCATGCAGAACGTCTTGTGATGCTATTCAAAGATGTGCGAGAGAATTCTAGCCAATCGTTACAGCATGGCAAGCCTACAACAAACTTTTAACTAGTGATTCATCTCAAGGTGGATTGTGAACCCTCACTGTGCAAAAACTCTTATGTCCTGTTTACATGAATTAGTGACCACACTTCAAAACCACCTGTAAGGACGTTGAGGCCTGTCCTTCGTGAAACAGGCTGTATAAATGCGAGCTCTTTCTTCCTAGTAGCAACTAAATGAGAGCTATCACATTTTGAGGACTTCAGTGATGCCAGACCATCAGACTTATTTTTAATCAATCATATTTACAGTTTGCTTTGCTGGCTATGGAACAGTAGAATAATGGCAACAGAGCCCAGCCATACCATCCTGAAAGCACAATAAGCAACCTCTATCAGAGCAGATGGCCAGCCAGACAGACAGACCAAGGAAGAAAACCTCTAACAGCAGCTGTAGGAATATCAGAACAGTTATAAGACAGATGGCTTTTGGCATGTCATGCTTGTGCTGAGCCTCTGAAGGAGAAATTTACTTCATGCCACTTCCCTGCTTCTTCACTTAGTCCTGTAAATTTTACCATTTCAGATATGGGTTATAAATATGGGCCAAGTGCAGGCAGGTGGGATTAGTTTAGTTTGGGATTATGGTTGGCTAGACTGGTTGGACCAAAATTTCTGTTTCCATGCTGTAGACTATGATTCTATCACAATCTAACAATCTTTGGAAAGTCTCATTTGCCAATACCTCCAGAATACTCACAGGTAAGGTAATCCACAGCCTAGCCACTCACTACAGGATTAAGGTTTTACTCATGTCACCAAACGTTGCATTCACCAGTTATCTTAAACCTGCGCTGTTTCTCAATCCTTCCATTAGAAATGCTTTCTCCTCATCTACACTGTAGAGGGCCCTTATGATTCTGAATACCTAATATCAAGTCTCCTCACCCTAACCTTCTCCTACCCAAGGACATTTCTAATTTCTCCAATTAATGGAACTGAAGTTTCTCATCCCCAGAGCCATTCTTGAGAATGTTCTGCACCCTATCTAATGCCTTCACATCTTTTAAGTATAGTGGACACAATCCTGTAATTGAGGGCAAACCAATGTTTTATATAGGTTTAACATAACCTCCTGCTTTTGTACCCTACCCTTTTGATAAAGCCAAAAGACATCATAGATATTTTCTAACCATAAAACCATCACAGATCATAGAACCCCTACAGTGTGGGAGCAGGCCATTTGGTCCATTGAGTCCAAACCAACCCTCCAAAGAGCATCCCACCCAGACCCAACCTCTAACCCCGCATCCCCATTACCAATCTATCGAGCCTGCAACATCTAACCTGCACATCTTTGGACTGTGGGAAAAAACCCATGTAGACGTGGGGAGAACGTACAAACTCCACACAGACAGTCGCCCGAGGGTGGAATCGAACCTGGGTCTCTGGAGCTATGAGGCAGCAGTGCTAACCGCTGAGTCATCTGCCGCCCCATTCAATCAACCCATTATTACATATAGATATATATTCACTAGAGCAGTTCAATTCTATAGTCTTTACATATGTAGACAAACAAACCCAAGGCACTTATCGCTTATTCAAGACCATATTTACATGCATTTGAGGCACCGGGAGGGTCCAATAACTAAATGTACTTCAGCAGAAAAACCTTAGACAATGGTCTTTCTCCACTGCGCCTTGGCAGCAGCTGCCCCAGGCTTTACTGCATCCCTCAGCATGTAGCCCTAGACCTTAGAACATACGGAACATGCCAGCTCACACTTGGGCAAGGTCAATTCCTTGCTCTGGAAGCCAACAGGTTTTGGGCAGACCAAGGAGAGTCTTTCACCAAGATGACAGTCTCCAGATGTAGTCGATGATCGTCTCGGTGTGTGTCCCGGCAAACAGCTCGTAGAGCACAGAGTCCTGTGTCACAGACCTACACAGGATTAACCTTGACAAAAACCACTGCATCTCTCTCCAGACATCCTTTGCACAGGCACATTCCAGTAGATGTGTGACAGTCTCTCACCCAAACAGCTGCTTCAGGGGCAGTGTGCAGAGGCACAGACAGTCCAGGTATACATGTAGGATCTCACAAATTAATGCCCCTAACATACCTTTTGGACAAATAAGACTTGAACCCCAGCTTCCTGTCTCAGATGTAAGGACACTAGCAATATATCACAAGTGTCCATTAAGATATCATAGGCTTTATCAGCAATTTTCTCGACCTACCTTGCCACCTTCCACAATTTATGTACATATACATCCAGGTCACCTTGCTTCTATACTCTATTGAGAACTGTACTCATGTCATTGCTTTCTAATTTTCCTACCAAAATGAATTACATCTCACTTCCTGCATTAAATTACAACTGCTGCTTACTTACATGAAGTTCCAAACCATGATGAGATTTATGTAAAATCATGTAATTGATCACATGATTGACTTCAGTAATCAAAGAACAACACAGCACAGGAACAGGTTCTTCGGCCCTTCAAGCCTGCACTGTCATTTTCAGTACAACACCAGTTTAGATTGAGCATGAGACAGTCTCAGATTTTATAGAAGATAGCCATTTTTGATAATCTAAATACAATGTAAATACACAAATCTGCATACAACCATATTCCAAGATACTTCAGATCAGTACCTCAATGACAATGTAGTCTTAAAGCACAAGATCAAGTTTACACCATCCTCTAGGTGTTTCATCATACTTTCAAGCTGTGTATCGTTTGTCCAATTTGCATTTGTGTTCTGTAGCCACAGTCTCAGTCATTAATGCATCAGGAAGATTATAAAATCCTAACAACCCACGGTGGACTTGCCTTCTAAACGTTTTTCCAGTCTTAAAAGGAACTATTCGCCATTAATACACCCTTTGTTTGTCACTAAGCCAATCTTGCACTCATATTGATAAACACATTTATAGCTTAAGAAAGTGTGATGAGTAGTAGTACATCAAAACCATTTTGGATATCCAAATACACATCAAGATTATCCTCCATCTCCTCTGTACCTCTTCAAAAATAAGCTCTAAGCTAGTCAAACAAGACTTGACCTTAAGAAATCCATGCTGACTTTTAGTTAATCCAAACTTATTCAGGTCATGATTAATTTTGGCCAGCGTTATTGTTTCGAAAAAGTTTCCTCATCACTCCCCTGTAACTGCGCCCCAAAATCAGAATCATCATTCAATTCTTACATCACGATTCTTTCTTTTACCTTTTAGTTGCTTTATTCGTGTTAATTCCTCATCCGAAAATCCTGCCCAACCAGCCATACCTTACACGAAACAAATAAACACACACCCTTCCCCCCCCCAAGAAACACCGGCTACGGCACGAAACGAGGCCTACTCGCTCCGAGCGACAACAGCACCGAACCACTACGCATGCCCACAGGTGACACGTGGCAGCCGAACTAATACGCTTGCGCATTATGGGCACCATCTTCTGAAAACCACCGGTTCGCTCCGCCTTGTGACGTAAAGGCGGGGCTTCTGTGCGGCCAGACCTGCACGTGACACCGGCTGGCAACCAGCAGCACGTGATAGAGCCGTTGGTGGAGGTGTATGTCATTCGTACTACCTTCGATAAACTGAACAGGGAGGTGGGAGATAACAAGAACTGTAGATGTCGGAGTCAGAGTCAACACAGTGTGGAGCTGGAGGAACACGCCAGAGCAGGCAGCATCAGAGGAGCAGGAAAGTTGATGTTTCGGTTCGGGACCCTTCTTCAGAAATGGGGAGGCGATAGGCCACTTCTGTACCGCAGTGTCCGGATCTGGCCGACCAATCGATGTGCCTAACAGTTTGAAAATCATGTGAGAAGGCTGAAATACAAAAAGTGCTGGAGAGCTCAGCAGCATCTTTGGAGAGAGAGAAACGGAGTTAACGACTTAAGTACAATTTCCAGCGTCGCAGTATTTGGTGTTTGTTTTAGAAAACTGATTCGGCTCAGAGGGCATCAATTCAAACCAGTAAAAAAGCAAACCTAACATTATGAACTATTTTGAGTGATCTAGCCCGACAATTTTAAAAACCTAACGCGTGTATAGCTTCGATAGCTGTGTTAAATATAATGATGGAACAGAATAGGACTGAAGATGCCATCGTACTACCTCTGGTTTAAAGTGAAGTGCCTAAGTGATGTGAATGTTTTAGTGTTTGCATCCCACCCTGTCCCTGTAAACCTGCATTTCCCATGGCTCATCCACTTTCAGCACATTCCTGGACACTATGGTCAATCCACCTAACCTACCCATCTTTAGACTGTGGGAGGAAACCAGAGCACCCAGTGGAAACCCAAGCACGATTCCATCGTCCACTCCACGCTCCGTATCAACCCCACTGCACCTGGCACCTTTCCCTGCAACCACAGGAAGTGTTACGCTTGCCCTCCCACTCCCTTGGTGATATGTCCATCCTTGGGCTGCCTCCAGTGTCATAATGACACCACACGCAAACTGGAGGAAGAGCACCTTATATTCTGCCTCTGGAGCTTACAGCCCAATGGTCTCAACATAAAATTCACCAGTTCCAAAATCTCCCCACCCCTGGCATTATGCCATGTCCAACCCTCCCTTTTGTGCCTGCCTCTTTGACCTGACAAAACCTGTCCATCTTCTTTCCCACCTATCTGCACCACCCTTCCCACTGACCAATCTCCACTACCCCCTACCTGAATCCACCTAGCTTCCTCCAGCCCCACCCCATTTCCTCTATCTATTTCCGAACTCCCTTCCTCCTCCCCAATCCTGGTGAAGGGTGTAAACCGGAAACGTTGGCTTTCCTGCTCTTCTGATGCTGCCTGACCTGCTGTGTTCCTCCAGCTCATTGATTCCTCAAATTAAATTGGACAATGAGGAAGTTCTCAAAAGTTGCGATACATTATTGAATTACCTTCCAGAGGAAAATTGAATAGACATGAGTTATTACTATTGCATGGGGAGATATGTGGATATAAACTGGGAAGTACTAATTTAACAATGCATGATGTAGATACAGGAAATGCTGTTCAAATCAAGCAACATCCTTATTGACCTAACCCTCTAAATTTGGCACAGGTTCAAAAAGAGATTGAATGCTTGCTTAAAGACAACAATGTCAAAGTAAGTTGCAGCGACTGGAGCTCACTAACTGAAATGGTGCCAAAACCCGATGGTAGCCAAGAATTATGTGTAGAATATTGTAAAGTCAATGCAGTTACAAAGCCTTATTCGTATCCTATTACACATTAGGAAGAATGTATTGAGAAGGTGGGACATGCAACTTATATTTCAAAGTTGGACTTACTCAGAGAATACTGGCAGGTACCTTTATCTGAAAGAATGAAGACTATTTTGGCTTTCATGACCCTGAATGGACTGTAGCAATTTAAAGACATGTCATTTGGTATGAAAAATGCTCTGGCCACATTTCAAAGACCAACGAATAAAGTCATTTCTGGATTACCCAATTGTGTAGTGTGCATTAATGATTTAATGATTATTAGTCACACATGGAAGGAACATTTGCACCATTTATCGGAATTTTTCAATCGACTTCGGAGGCAGGCTTGGTGATAAACCAGGCTAAGAGTGAATTCACAAAAGCTCAAGCCACTTTCCTGGGCCATGTTATCAGACATGGACTGATGCCCCCATGGGATGTGAAAACAAAGGTTACTGGGGAGTTCCCATACCATCGACGAAGACTGCAGTACTATGATTCCTGGTTTTGACTGGGTTTTATTGGAAGTTCGTGCCAAACTTCAGTAGTGTGGTTGCTCCACTGACTGACTTATTGAAGAAGTGCAGAAAATTTCAGTGGAGGACAGACTGTCAGAAGATATTTAACAGCCTGAAAGCTGTGTTAGCCACTGTCCCAGTGTTAGCCACACCTAATTACGCAAATCAATTCAAGGTGGTTATGGATGTGCGTGCTGTGGGTGTTGGTGCTGTACTCTGACAAGAAGACGACAAGAAGATTGACCTATTGGGTATTTTCTCCAGAAAATTGAATACTCATCAACAGAAGTGTTCCATGATTGAGAAGGACGCCTTGCGTTAGGGTCCAGGCTACCTTCTTAAAATATTTTGAAAGAGTCTGGTCTGGTCCATAATACTATAAATATACACGTCCTGCAATATGCAGATAACTGTTGTCATTGATCATGGTAGACCACACTTGTAAGCCACTTTGTACCTCTTCAATTCTGTATACTAGTGACTCTGCCTGCTCTTGAATTTTGCCAAAACAATAGTTATATTAAGTAGACCAAATTAGTTAAATATTCCTAATAAAGGATAGACTCTGGAATATGTTGAGCATATTCCATACCTTTAAAGGTCACCATTGATGAGATTCAACACTGGAACAGTTAAAAACCAAAAGAACTGCGGATGCTGTAAATCAGGAACAAAAACAAAGTTGCTGGAAAAGTTCAGCAGGTCTGGCAGCATCTGTGGAGGAGAAAACAGAGTTAATGTTTCGGATCCGGTGACCCTTCCTCAGAACAGTTATGCCAGCTCAAACTGTTCTTCCACAAACTATTGTTTTGAGAACAAATAAATGTCAGAAAATAAACAATAGTGTTCATGTAGAGAGCAGTAATTGTCATTACACTTGTATACTGCAGTGAGACCTTGACCATATAACAGTACTAGACAATGTCCAAAAGCAATATCAGTGCATTCTCTGGATTCAATGAGAATATCATTGACCAAAACCTAGTCTCATCCTTGCAGCCAGCTCTATAAACGTTCAGGCAAACACATGCAAAATCAACTACAGTGGGCTGGTCATCGTGTTTGCATGGTTGAAAAGCACTTCATCTGACCAGTCCATCATTCCATGGGAGAACCAAGAAAGTGTTTCAAATATGTTCGCTCGTACTATTTGAAGTGCAACAGCATTGACATTAATGACTGCGTACAGCTTGCTATCAATCATTTAAAATGGTGACAACTTGTTCATGAGGTTGCCCAATGCTTTGAGGCAAAGCGTCTTGTTGTAATAGAGAAGGAAAGAAGGGAGCAAATCCTGTATTCCAGATCCTGTTAACTCTTGGAATCTCCTGCCTCATTGTCCTGTTATAATCTCAGTTGATATTACTATTGGACAAGTCAGGTCCCAGATAGAGATCTGGCTTGGTAGATCATATTTTGATTTGTTTTGGTTTTAACAAAGTGATCTCTTGCTAGAACATAAACACGCATTGCTGCAGATTTGCTTTAACAATAAATCAGATGTTTACTAGCAAAACAAATTAAGATATAATAAGATAAACCAAAGCATCTACTTCTAATATCAAATTAAAGATTTTTAAACACAGTAAAAATATAATCCCATTAATCCCAAAACTCTCCTTCATAAATTGAAAAGAAACAAAACAGCTTTTGCATAGAGATAGTAGGAACTGCAGATGCTGGAGAATCTGAGGTAACAAGGTGTAGAGCTGGATGAACACAACAGGCCGAGCAGGAAGGCTGACGTTTCGGGCCTAGACCCTTCTTCAGAAAAAATACCACTTGTACAATGCTCACTCCAGAGTCCTTGCATCTAAAACCTCAATAGTTTTAAGTCACTTGTGACTCCAACTTTTAGACTGAAACTGCAAATGTATCCAGGAAGAAGTCATTATACACCCAAGCTTCAATGTACTCCACTTTAAGTCACCTCTTCAGGGTTTTATCTTAACACTTCTAATCTGGCATTAACTCTAACTGTTCACTCTAAGGTAATCTAGTTCACTATCTATATCCCAGGAGTACTGGTCTGTACAGCTTTCCTATTCAAAGGACTGTGCAAAACTGTTCAATACTGGAACTAGAAGTATCCCTCTCTAAAGTATGGGTGCTTCCATTAAGCTTTAAAAGAAAGAACTTCTAGAAATTTCAAACAAACCTTGAGGCCAATGCTCCCTCTAAGCTGCGTGACTGCACATGGACCTTGGAGGCTCACACAGCTGAAAAGAGAATTACAGGGATCACTACTTTGACATCCCATTATCTATCTTGCTGTGTCCCAAAACAACCTAAGATAGATTTTAAAAACTCATTACTGGTGCACACAAACACATTCACTTGAAAGGCCAGCCTTAAAAACTGTTAAAAGAAATCACAGTTACAGAAATACTTGCATGTTAATTATCAACTTGAGATGCACAGAAAACTCACAGGTTATTAACTCAAAAGCCAGAACCCCAAACTTGTAACAAAAATATTAAATATCTATTTATATATCCCATAGTTTGTATCATTGCACATATATCTGTGGATTGAGAATCAGTCTATTCGGTCGCATGAAGATCAAGGGCAGAAACTCATGTCCCTAAGTAGATGCCATCCCTGAATCAAGAAATCACTGATGCCTGCCTCTAACAGTTTTTTTTGTGAAGGTAGCAGTAAGAAACTTCCCCATTCCACAGCATATAGATATATACCTGGTGTTGCTGATAGGGAGGGAGTTCTCATGTTTTGACCCAGTGTCAGTTCTTTTATTGCATAATTTGCTGCTACACTGAGTTTGGGTTGGACACAGCCTTGCTGAGAAGAAGGGAAACTCAAGAACTATCTTAAGGCATAGAGTTAAAAGTACCACTTCTTACTGTACATTCATACTAAATACTGCAATATAGGATAATTATAGATACATATGACTTAGATTACTCATTACCTAGTTTATATATGTTCCTGTATATACATGTCCACGTGCTTATGGATTCTCTAGTTTAGGTTGCTATTCTAGTAATGCTTTTTCAGAGTGTTCAGTGTGTTCTTATGGTATCCACACTGTGCTTTTTATACTTAGTGATGTGCAACTCCATTACATCCTTGCAAGTTTGCTCCAAGATCCCGAAGCCATTACACAACGACAGTGAGAATTGTGACCCATTTCACAAGTCAAGACTTGGAGGAGAACCTGCACATGTTCAGGTGGTGGAGGTTTTGGGTTTAGAAGCTGCTGAAGAAGGAGGTTTGGTGTGTTCCTACTGTGCATTTCGTTGACAGTCGACACTGCTTCATTGCATTGGTAAATAGGGTGCTAATCAATCTGGCTGTTTATGTTGTGCTTCTTAAGTGTTGTTGGAACTGCAGTCATCTACAAGTGGACAGTATTCCATTATACTCCTAACTTGTAACTTATAGCTGTTGGACAGGTTTAAAGTGGTGAGTGACTTGTTGCAGAATTCCCAGTCTCTGACTTGCTCTTGCAATCTTTGTAGGTTTATTGGATTATTATTGTGCGGGTACACTTCAAGTTTACTCTTGACAATCGATTCTATTATTTTGCAAGTGATAAAAGTAAGATTCGTTGTTTTGGAGTAAGTTTGTAATATTGGATTTTTAAAAATATGGTCTGTTTACATCTTTCCCACTTAAAATTCTTACAGATATCTTTACCCATGTCTGTACACTGAATTAAATACCAACAAATCCTGGGGATTAATTTATTTTTAATCTTTTAACTGTTTAACTCTCATGCCCCACTAATATCAAAGCCTAAGTTATCTAGGGTATGCATAGCACACATATAGCATGAATACTTCGGGAAAATAAATGTGCATAATGTTTATCTCATGTTCATCCTTAATTTCCGGTCCATTGTAATTTTGCGAGATATTAATTTTTCATTGTGTCTCTTTTTTGAAGCCATGAAATACTGCTCCATGAACTGATTAATTAGTCCTGCAAGTGCCTTTCTGATAGAGTGATGAAGTGAAAACTCTAGAGATATTTCTATGCACTGATAGGTCTATTGCAGACTTATATGGGAAGTTGAATTACACGAACCAAATAGCTTGTCTCATTTATACATGTATTTCTTTCTAACATGCTTTTTTATAAATACAGTACAGTATGAAGCCACCATGTAAAGTGTCCAAGTGGTTTGTTTGATGTGGATAGTCAAAACCTTTGAATCTTTTAAATGGGAAAGGAATTGGCTTTCCAGTGATTCCTCTTGATGTTAAAAAAATTAATGGGGAAAGGTTGTTCAGAATGTATGACAAAGTTTAAAATAACCCACCAAAGTGAAAGGGCAATGAAGCTGAGGTTGTTTTTAGGAATAATTTAAGGTGAAGTAGTTTTTTTCCATTTGGACTTTGAAGATAAAGATTGGCTGTTACTTTGTCATTACATTTACAGATTTTTATTTTTTAAAATTAGTTGCAATTTGTAGCAGTGCTTTATCATCGCTAATTGTGTGAGCATTGTGAATTTGAAATTCTTTCAAATAAAATGTTGTATTCCTAAGCAGCAGTTTCCCATTTTGATACAATGTTGTGTTACAGGCTGTATTTACAAATTTTTTAGTTTAAAAGAAAATCTAATTGCTATTTTCAGTTATATTTATTACCCTTGAAATATTTTGCTCATATTACTTGAGAGTGGACAGAATCTGTCGGGAAATATGAAGGCAAGTGAAGTGAGTGGTGGTTCAGGATAATTTTACATGAACTAGCTCTCAAAGCTGCCCCCTCCTGTCATTCCATTCTCCGTGGAGAGCATTCTTATTTTTCAGGCACTGTATGTATTCCAGTTTGTCTTTTTCAGACAACTTTAGGCAGGAGGTGTTAATGCCAAAGACAAGCAAACAATCCTGGTTTCAAGAACCTATCTTCAAACTTTTTACAGAAAATGCTACAGTTTGCAAAGCGCTAACTGGAGGAAAAGCCTGGATTAGAGTGCAGGGCTATTTCATATACACTGTTACTTTGCGGCAACAATGTCTTTATATTTTGTATGTACAAGAAGTGCACTTACTTTTTAATTGCTTGAAGAGGTTCCTTTACATTTTGCTGCATTTCTTCCCAATTCTACTTTTGTAGCTCACCTACTGCATGTAGTGAGCAAATTCAGGGTGCTTCTGGTTGGTTTGTTTCAGGATTCAGCTTTAAGTTCAAAATTAGTGGGCAAGCTTACTGCAACTGGTAGCCCACACTGAGGGAGATTGGAGCTAAGTGTCCCTGATCAACCTGCAAAGATTAAGTATGAGCATTGTTAAGCATGACAGCAGCCAGCAGGGACTTTCCTCAATTCCTGTTGACCTCAATTTTGCAAGGATTCCTTGGTGCAATGCTCAGTCAAATATTGCCTTGATGTTAGGAGCAGTTGCACTCATATCAGCTCATCTTGAAAATTCAGCTCTTCTGCCCATACTTGAACCAAAGCTACAATGAGAGATGGTGCCAAGTGGCCCTTTTCAAACTCAAGCTGAGCATGGTAAGCTTATTGCTGTGTAAGCAATAAGAATGAAGATTTACTGTTTACAACACAAACTATCACTTTGATGATTGACAGCAATAAAAGAGGAAGCAGTTGGCTGGATTCGATTTATCTGACTTTTTATATACAGTGCATGACCTGGACAGTTTTCCACATTGTTGGCTAGATACAATGTTGTAGCTGTGCTGAAACCAGAGTCCATGAGACGGCCTTGCAGATGGTGCCAATCACCAGGGCCAATGGTAGTTTAGACTCACTGGGTGACTAGGCCTGTCCTCAAGGAGAATTATTTCACACAGGTTTTGTGTCATTGTCTTTGGTTTTAAGAGCTCACAGGCAGTCATCAAAACAAGTAGCTCAAGCCTTTCATACTCCTGTTACAATTGATGAGGCCATTTCCTAAAGGTATGGAATTTCTGATGATTCTGATGATAGGCCTTTGGTAATAAACCGTATGCACTTAAAGTAGCTCATTTTGATACTTCATAGTTAGTGGCATTTTCCTCCGGCAAGAAAGTCAATCTTGTGAGCTTTCCTTGAAAGTTTAGTCTGCACCTGTTGGGAGCAAAATTGTATAGGCTGATTTGCCTGCTGAGCATTGCCAGCATTTTGGGTTTTATTTCAGATTTCCAGCATCAGTAATGTTTTGCTTTTGTTATTTGTTACAATTTGCTCCTTCACCTCCTAAGGTGCTAAGCCCAGCCTGGAAATTCTTCCATGTTCTCCTTCCGGTGGTATCACTTCTGAGTCTGATCTAGTCTTTGAATATAAAATTTCAATGGTGCTTGCTGAATAGTGAATGAGAATCCTGATGGATTCATGGGCCACTGGTGACAATTATGAAACTGCTACCAATGCCCTGGCTGAGATCAGATTTGTTAGCACAGAACAGAGATTGAACTTGGAACCTTCCTAGTTTATATAGCCCAGCAGCTAACTAGCAGTTCATTAATATTTTCCACACAGAAATACTGTTTTACAGCTTAAAACAGGCCTGTGTTCTACATAATTGGCTGCCACTTGCAAATGTTCCCATTACAAAAGTTTGTTATTCTAACTAACAGAAACATAAGAGCTTAATCAAGCTCAAAATTCACATTGCATTGGAATGCCAAATATTTACTATAATGTAATTACTGTGGAACAAAATATTTTCATGAACAGCTGATCTACATTAATTCATATTCATAATTATCTATGTCACATACTAAATCTATCAACACAGAACTATTGAATAAATATAATAACACAGCAATCATAAGTCAACTGATGTAAACCTTGAGCTTTGGGCACCGCTAATTATAAAATGATCTGCCTTGGCAGGCTGACATAAAAATGTTTATACTTCAAGCAAACTACTGGTCTAAGAGATCCAATGAAATGAGATCATCTCAAAAAATTAACTATTGTTTAAAAGAGTAGTATGCCTGGGGCAGGACTTGTTAGGACAGAACAGCTAATGTTATGTTTGACCACTAGCAAATTGCCAGATGATCTTTAACATTCAGCTTTGTTTTAAGTTCTATTTGTATTTTTAAAAAAGTGGAGCATTAACTGGTTGCTAGATTGTTGGCTGGGAATACAAGAAGCAGATGTACTGCTAATGAAAAAAAAGACATTCCTGCTTTGAGAATAGTGTGCCATTCTCTTTTTAAAATTCTGATGTGAAACCCATATTGTTACAATGTGTAACAATTGCAAGAACACTTCTCACTTTTAGTTAGTTGCAACAGGGAATCAATCTGACATCAAATCTGTTGACTCCTTTGGGTCCTGCTGTTTACACTCATGCTTAGAAAAGGTTACTGTGAATCTGCAGCTGCTTTCAATCCTGTAATGTAAAAGTACTTTCTAATGTTGCTATCCTTTACCTCCACCAACCTGACCATCTTCCTTGTCAATGAGGCATTAGAAGAAAATTGTGTTGTATCAAATAATAAGAGAATGTTAAGGGAAGCTGGATTGAAGGTAGTATGCTATCGTCAGAAACTTATGTAAAATGAAATGTCCTTAAGTATCAATATCCTTAGGAAGTAAAATATACAATATTGAACACACTACTGCCATTTTAATTAGAGTTTTGATGAGATTGTAGTTTGCTTAGTCTTTGTGTTTTCAGAATGTCATTTTAGTTGATATTGCTGAAGGACTGCTTTTTTTGGGGACAACAATAGGCTATGCACATGCTAAGAGGCTTTATTTTTCCTACTATCAACTTAAGCTTGATACTGTGTTGGATGTTCCTTAGCTACTCCTTGAAGTATAACTTTGTCTTTCCAAAGTTTCTCTTGATTGATGAAATCCCACAGATTTGCTATTCTGCTCTGCTGAATTGATTTTTTTATGGAATATTAATGAAATTGATGTTGAAACAGGAATAGAAAGGAAGTCTATTGTGATATGGGCAATATACCATGATGTGAAGTCAACAAAAAAGGTTTTTGGTGTAATAACCTGAAGAGGGATTGTTAAGGACATTGATAGAAAGATAGCAAAATGAACTCCTGATGGACCAGTGACCTCTTCGAACGTGGTTCATAAAAGATTAATTTTAATGTGGAGAGAAGGCAAAGGGACAGGGCAAGACTGATTGTAATTTTGTCTTGTGAACAACTATACATTACCAAAGATATAAACAGCTGACATTGTAGGTGAGTAACCATGAGCAACATGAATAACACTTCATGAGAATAGCAGCAGGAAATCCTTCCAGATTCTTACAGCAAAGGATTAAAGACTTAAGTGAAGGATATTACAAAGGATAATGAAGGATGCATTTGGTATGCTTGCCTATATTGGTCAGTGCATTGAATATAGGAGTTGGGAGGTCCTGTTGCAGGTGTACAGGATATTGCCTAAACCACTATTAGAATACTGCGTGCAATTCTGGTCTCCCTGCTATAGGAGGGATCTCGTGAAATTTGAAAGGGTTCAGAAAAGATTTAGAAAGATGTTGCCAGGATTAGTGGGTTTTAACTATAGGGAGAGGCTGAATAGACTGGGCCTACTTTCTCTGGAACATCGGTGACTCAGTGGTGACCTTATAGAGGTTCATAAAATCATGAGGGGCATGGAGAGGGTAATTAGACAAAGTTGTTTCCCCAGGGTGGGGGAGTCCAAAACTAGAGGGCATAGATTTAAGGTTAAGAGGGGAATGATTTAAATGGGATGTAAGGAGCAACTTTTTCACACAGAGGATGGTGCTTGTATGGAATGAGCTGCCGAAGGAAGTGGAGGAGGCTGGTCTAATTACAACATTTAAAAGGCACCTGGATGGGTATATGAATAGGAATGGTTTAGAGGGATATGGGCCATATGCTGGCAAATGGGACTAGATTTATTTAAGATATCTGGTCAGCATGAACAAGTTGGACCAAAAGATCTGTTCCTGTATTGTATATCTCTATGACTCATGACTGTAAGAGTCCTTTTGAATTGGTTTGGTCATGATTGGTACAGAATTTACTGGGATAAATAGACAACCAAAACTATATGTTGTTACCTGTTAGCAATAATCTGGTGATAATTTTCCAGAAAATTGTGGGAGATACCAACTGTTATATGCTAGGATATCAACCGCTACCAATTTGTGACTAAGTAGGGTTTGTTGCCACCATCCATTTTCCTTGACTTGATCTAAAGGCCCTTCTGATAAGTAATAGTTGAGGAAAATTGCTAGTGCATCTTAATGAGAAGAGGCCCCTGTATTAAACAAGATGTATCTGATTGCTACCATGCAACAAATGACATTATACTTGTAAGTTTGACATTGTTACTAAGACTGTGATAAAGCCTCAGTTACAGGTCTTCACACTGCGAGATCTTGGGATGTTCTACCTTTTCCCCATTCAAGTGTGTATAACATAACCAGATTAGATGGATTTTAATGCAGTCTCCAATATTAATCCTTTCAGAACTACTACTATATACAACATCATTTTCCCCAAAGCTTTAATCCCCAAAGTTAAATACATGGATGTATAAATGTTAACCACATTTGCTACTACCCTATTTCTGCCATTGCATAGTCTCTGACTTCGCAAATTCAGACAGTCAAGAGGTTTTTTACTTTTTCCCGAATGGGCTTCCTTTGGTCTTGGAAGTTTGATAGATCTTTGAATTGAGATCTGCAGATCTTGATTCTGTTATTGAGCCTATTTGGCTAATAAAGTCTCTCCACATTGGAAGATCCTTTTATTTCTTAGATGTTCTTCACTAAGGATACTGTTCTTTCTAAATAGGTAATTGGTCCATTATTTTATCTGGTGGACACAAATCTTTTGAATTTCTTTCGCAGATGAACTCTTCCCTGCTGAATCAGATCGTTACCCCATCACCTTTAATTTCATGAATTCCCTCATGGGAGATGGCTGCTCTCTCAGAAAAAGTATTTTCTTTTTGCAGTATTTTGGATTTCTGGAAGAGGCAATTTCTTCTTGACAATATCCTGGATCTCTGTCCCAGAGATCTTATTTTTTGACTGTGTCCTGGATTTGTAGATGTTCATTGTTCCATCTCAGTGTTGGGTTCCCTGGAATCATATGCAACCTGCAGAATCTCTGATGTAGCAGACTCATGGGAAATTGGGTGCCAAATTTAAGATTCCACTTAGCAATTCCTATATCCCTGAAATTCTCAAAGGGTCCATCCAAATCTGAGAATTCTTGGGGCTGTGGTGGTGGTGGAGATGTGGTATGTTGTCCCCACTGCAGTTAAGTAAATTGTCTACCTTTTTCCAAGTGGCCATCAAAAACCAAGTCTCACTCCTGGGTAACTATTAAACTTACCTCCAGCCAATCCCCAACCCTGGGACTCAACAACATCCCTCTTGGACCTGACATGACATGATAGCTCCTGCCTGCACTGAAAATTCCATGACTTACCTTGTCCCTGGCACCCTAATTCTCACACGCCTAACATACTTGCCCTTGCACAGGAGCTGTCAAACTGGCTGTAATGCTAGGCATTTCAATCACAGAACAGCATTGATTGCTGTGAAAAGGGGGCATGGTTTTCCTTCCTCCACCTATCCTGCACAATGATGGACCTGTCACATTTTAATTATAGCTCAGCAATTCTGATGAAGTCCTGATCTTAATGTAAAAATGTAGAAGGGTGGCAATCTGGCACATGATGGAGACCTAGGGTATAAGTTTCTAAGCTGTTCTGTTTTTCCTCATCCAAGTCCTTATGATTTGTCATCAGATTGTGTGGAATTTACTGCAGTCTTCAAAATTCACCTTTTCAGAACCTTACACAACACCAAATAGTGGGAGGGATAGGGATGGAGAAAAGCAATTAGACCAGGAATGAACTCAACAGAATCCTATTGACTTATTATACCTGAGCATATCCATAAATTTAACAAAACGTTAGTGACTGAAAGTCAGAGAAGTTGGTGACATTGCTGTACTGAGAATGTGTTGTACATTCAACAAAACAAGAGGCAGCATTTGATTTTTCTTTACCTCCTTTCCTGTCATTGATTTTGATTTCCCATTGCATTGTAATTGCTTACCATAACTTGAAAATAGCATAAAAGCTGCCAGTGTATATTGGTGCACATTTAAGCAGAGAACATTTTTCTAAATACACTGAAGACCCATAGGACAAGATTATTTCAGCAGGAGTGAAATTTAAGATGTTTAGAAAATAGGTACATTTCCTTTGGCATGAGTGAGACTTGGAACATTTGCTGGTTTATAAACAAAACTAAAATTATCAGGAACGAGGAAGAAAATGAGGAATACAAAAGGGTTTGCTGCCAAACTTAAAACAAAAACAGGCTAAAAACTGCAAAACAATATAGATGGTTACTTAAGTGACAATGTAAGTTCAATCTGTAACTGATATTTAAAAAGGTTTAGCCAAATTCAAAGCTATCGCTCCAAATTGCTTGTTCACATTCTAAACATGCTAGAAATTTAAAACCAGCTAGGATAATTTTCAATGTTTTATGGTAGATTATTTTTAAAGAAGATTATCTGTTACCTAACTTAGATTATTTAGAGGTCCTACTTTAACTTTTCCAATCTTTGCTGGGACCTATTCCCTCTTTTTGTTTTTTAAAGCATGAGCTTTACGTAAAAAAAAATGTAAATTAAGTATTTTTGGTTTGATTATTTTGGAATTCTAAAACAATATTATTTTAAAACAATACAATTTAATTTTCTGAATTAATTTAAATTATTGTGCTAATATTATTAACTCTGTGGGTTTTCAAGATTCCAAAGTATTTCTCAGCTTTGTTATAACTTTTCCAATCTAATAAAGCTGTATGTAATATGCACAGTCATGTATTTTTAAAACTAAAATGCCCAAAAATATTATTTAAAATCTCTAATTTGGCTACTCTACTCTCCTTATGAGGGGTAGGGAAAATCGGGGATGGATGGAAGCACTTGGATCATTCATGTATGTTTTTTTTTGTTGGGTAAGACAAGGTTTAGTGGGTTCAAGCCTGTGCATAAGTTATGTTTTTGAATCATAAATTGGTGAAGATTTAAAGAAGAGGAAAGCCTATTCTCTACTTTGCAAGAAATAAATCACTGCTCCCTTGACAGATGCATAATGACATGGACTAGAACAATACTGGACTCGACATCCTCATCAATGCTTAATTAGCTGATAGAGTCATAGAGTAATACAGCATGAAAACAAGTCCTTCGGCCCAAACGGGTTCATGCTGACCATGGTACCCACTCAGCTAGTTCCAATTGCCTGCATTTGGTCCGTATCCCTCTAAACCCTGCCCATCCATGTACCTATCCAAATGTTTTTTAAATGGTGCTCCTGTACCTGCCGCAAACATTTTCTCTGGCAGCCCATTCCATATATTTACCACTCTCTGTGTGACGAAGTTGCTCCTCAGGTCCTTCTTAAATCTTACCCCTCTTAGCTTAAACCTATGCCCTCTAGTTTTCAATTCTCCATTCCTAGGAAAAAGACTATATGCATTCATCCTATCTATGCCCCTCATGTTTTTATACACCTTAATAAGATCACCCCTCATTCTCCTACATTCCAAGGAATAAAGTTCTATCCTGTCCAACCTCTCCCTAAAACTCAGGCCTACTAGTCCCGGCAACATCCTCATAAATCTTCTTTGCAAACTTTCCAGTTTAACTATGTCTTTCCAATAACAGGGTGACCAAAACTGCACAAAATTCCAAGTGTGGCCTCACCAACGACTTATACAACTCTAACGTAACGTCCCAACTCCTATACTCAATGCCTCGACCGATGAAGGCCAGCATGCCAAAGGCCTTCTTCACCGCCCTGTCTACCTGTGACGCCATTTTCAATGAACTATGTACTTGTACTCCTAGGTCCCTCTGTTCCACCTCACTCCTCAGGACCTTACCATTTACTGTATAAGTCCTACTTGGTTTAACTTTCCCAAATGCGACACCTCACACTTATCTGTATTGAATCGCACCTGCTAATCCTCAGCCCACTTTCCCATCTGATTAAGATCCCTCTGTAATTTTTGATAACCTTCTTCACTATCAATGATACCTCCTAATTTTGTATCATCTGCAAGCGTCCTAATCATGCCTCACATCCAGATCATTTACGTAAATAACAAATAACAAAGATCCCAGCACCGACCCCTGTCACAGGCCTCCAGTCCAAGAAACAACCTTCAACCACCACCCTCTGTTTCCTACCATAGAGCCAATTATGAATCCAATTAGCTAGTTCTTACTGGATCCTATGCGACCTAACTTTCATGACTAGCCTGCTGTGCGGAACCTTGTAAAAGACCGCACTGATGTCAGCTGTATGGTCCTCACACTTTGCCTCAGCACTCCCAGGCTGGGTTGCAAAAAGAGTAACTAGGATTTCAACTCCTCGTTGTTATTCAGCAACCTTTCTGCAAGGTCAAATGTTCAGACTTATGGAAGATGGAAATGGGCTTCAGATTGACACTCTTTTGAAAATCCTGCCAACAGTCACTATCAAGGAGTTCAAATGAATGTTATTTACCCTGGCAAAACAGTCTAATTTCATACCCCCTGAAGAAGTTAATGCCTTTAGGAGCAAAACGAGGAATGAATATATGAAAAAAAAACACTGCTTATATTTCGCATAACATTATAGCCTGAGATTATTCCCTGGCATCTCACTGTGGAAACTGGACTGCTAGAAACTCTGAGATAACAAGAACTGCAGATACTGGAGTCAGAGCCAACACAGTGTGGAGCTGGAGGAACACAGCAGGCCAGGCAGCATAAGAGGAGCAGGAAAGTTGATGTTTTGGGTCGGGACCCTTCTTCAGAAATGGGAAGGGGGAAGGAAGCTGGGAAATAAATAGAGAGAGGAGGGATGGGGCTAGGAAGATAGGTGGGATGGCGATAGGTGAATGCAGGTAGGGAGTGGTGGGGATAATACCACCGGTAAACTGGAGGAGCAACACTTCATATTCCACCTTGGGAGCCTACAGTCCAAAAGTCTAAACAAGGAATTCACCAGTTTTAAAATCTCCACCCCCCACCCCGACCCTGGCCTCATCCCATGTCCAACCCTCTCTCTCATGTCCAACCCTCCCCTGCCTCCTTGACCTGACACAATCTGTTCATCTTCTCTCCCACCCAACTGCTCCACCCATCCCATTGATCAGTCCACACCACTCCATACCTGCACTCACCTATCACCATCCCATCTATCTTCCCCAGCCCCACCTGCCCTCTCTCTATTTATTTCCCAGTTCCCTTCCCCCTCCCATTTCAGAAGAAGGGTCCTGACCTGAAGTGTCAACTTTCCTGGCCCTCTGATGCTGCCTGGTTTGCTGTGTTCCTCCAGCTCCACACTGTGTTGCCAGAAACTGTCCTTTGTTTCCATTGTTAGACACAGCTGAGACTGCTACCCTGAAGGACCTCCAAAAATGTTCCCTTGCTATTAGTTGGTGTACACATGAAATACAGCTGAAATTATTTTTTAGAAATGGCTGTTAAACTCATTGTAAATATAATGCTTCTTTAAATATGTGAACTTCCCTCCATTTTACCTTCCGATCTAAGCTTAACTGAACATTAAAGCTGTCATCCCATTCAATGTTGCACCTTCTCTCCTGCAAGAGCTCCTGTTTTCTGTAAAGCTGTAATTTTTAGAAAATTTATCGAAATGTACTTGGGTCTTATCTTAGCTGCAAAGTTGCCCACATGTTCTTTACCAGAATTTGATGTATGTTGGCTAATCATTTGAGATCATCACCTCATCAAATTTCTCCTTTGCTTGCAAAAATCTTAAAGCAGTGTACTATTGTGAATTGGGATCTCTGCTTTGCCCCTACTCATTGGACCAGATTTTACTGTGAACTGTGACACCTGCTGTTTGCTCAACCTGCTCTATGCAAAAGACATTCCATGGAGTTTTCACAGAATTGTTACAGTATAGTAGGGGACCATTTGGCCAATCAGGCCTGCATTGCCTTTCCAATGAACATTACGACTTGGGATGTTTTCATCATACCCTTGCACATTGGATAATTATTTAAGTAGAAACAATGCTGTCTTGAATGTCTCAATTGATAATGCCCCTTCCAGGCAATACATTTCAGATGCAAACCACTCATTGTGACCTCTGTCACCATGGCCTGAATAGCATCTACCTCCCTGATAAAGACAGCTGTAAAGTATTCATTTAACACCTCTGGTCTCCCTATATAAATTCCCCTTTATGGTCCCTAATCGGCTGTAGCTTCCTTTTACTACCCTTTACTACTGACGAACCTATAGAGGATTTGGGGCCTTATGTTGGCCACCATGTTTTGTCAAAATCACTCTTTGCTACTCTAAGAGATAGTAGGAACTGCTGATGCTGGAGTCTGAGATAACAAGGTGTAGAGCTGGATGAGCACAGCAGGCCAGGCAGCATCAGAGGAGCAGGAAAGCTGATGTTTTGGGTGTGGACCCTTCTTCAGAAATTTCGGCCCAGACCCGAAACATCAGTTTTCCTGCTCCTCTGATGCTACCTGGCCTGCTGTGTTCATCCAGCTCTACACCTTGTTATCTTTGCTACTCTCAGATTCTTTTTCATAGAGTCATAGAGCCACGCAGCACGGGAACAGATCCTTGGTCCAACCAGTCCATGCTGAACACAGTCCCAAACTAAACTAGTCCTACCTGCGTGCTCCTGCCCCATATCCCTCCAGACCTTTATTATTCATGTACTTATCCAAATGTCTTTTAAACATTGTAATTGTACCCATATCCACCACTTCCTCAGGAAGTTCATTCCACATGCGAACCACTCTCTGGGTAAAAAATTTCCCCCACGTCTTTTTTAAATCTTTCTCCTCTTACCTTAAAAATATGACCCCCAGTCTTGAAATCCCAATCCTTGGTCAAAGACAACTACAATTAACTCTATCTATTACCTTCATTATTTTATAAACTTCTATAAGGTCGCCCTTCAACCTCCTACACTCTAGTGAAAAAAGTCCCAGCCTATCCAGTCTTTCTTTATAACTCAAACCTTCCATACTTGGCAACATCCTGGTAAATCTCTTCTGAACCCTCTTCAGCGTAATAATATTCCTATAACTGGACAACCTGAACTGGATGAAATATTCCAGAAGAGGCCTCACCTATGCCCTGTACAACCTCAACATGACATCCCAATTCCTATACTCAAAGGTCTGAGCAATGAAGGTAAGTGTGCCAAACACCCAGTCTATATGTGACGCAAACTTCAAAGAATTATGTTTCTGAACCCCTAGGTCCTCTGTTCCATAACACTATCCAAGGCTGTACCATGAATTGTATAAGCCCTACCGTTGTCTGTTGTACCAAAATGCAAAACTTCGCATTTATCCAGATTGATCTCCAACTGCCATTTTTCAGCCCATTGACCCTTATGATCAAGATCCTTCTGTAATCTTAGAGAACCTTCTTCACTGTTTCTGATCTTCTGCACTCCTCTTGGTTCTCAATTGTATTTTATTCCTGAATCCTGTCACAAGCACTTTTTTAAAAATTTTAGTTTTGATCCCCTTTTTCATTCATGGAAATCTAGATTTGTGTGTCCTCCCTTTCCGTTTTGAGGGCCTTTCCTTTTTGAGGGAATATACCTTGACTGTACCCAAATCACGTTCTCTTTGAATATAATCCACAGTGCACCTACTGTTCTTCCAATCAACCTTTTTATTCCAGTCTATCTGCCCCTGAATTCTTGTCCAGTTGAAGTCAATTCTCCCCCAGTTAATTATTCTTACTTTAGATTTCCTGTTATCCTTTTCTCTTCTCATCCTAATCCTTATGAAATAATGAATGCAGTCTTCAAAATGTTCCCCACTGACACTTGATCTACTTGGCCGACCTCATTTACAAGAACCAGGTCCAACAGTGCATCCTTTCCATATAAACTGGATACATGTTGAAGCAGGAATTTTTCCTGAACATTTGACCTTCAGCCTGAATACTATCACAGTCCCAGTCTAAATTCAGGTACTTAAAGTCTTCAATTATAATCACTCTACAATGTTAATATCCCTCTATGATTTCCCAGCAGGTTTGTCCCTGTACATCCTTCCTACTAATTGGTGGTCAAGAGATTGTAGTGCGCAATGTAATTGTACTCTTTTTGGTCCTTAGCTCTAGTGAAATTGATTCTGTCCTTAAAACCTTTGTGACGTCCTCTTTTTTTCCATCACTGCAATGCTCTCCTGACTAATTCCATGACATCTCCTTTCCTATCTTTTTTGAACAACTTTTACCCAAGAATATTTAACACCCTGTCCTGCCCTTCCATGAGCCAGGTCACTTTTTGTTTTTTACAGGGTATATTGCTTTCAGTGGGCATGGAAATGGTGTGATACACTTTACAAAGACTCTGGGATATCTGGGAACAAGGCAAACAACAGTATGTCTCCTGAACCAATCAGTTTGAAGAACTGTTGATGAACAGTGCGGAACCTGAACCAGAAAGTATAAGTTCAAATGTTGATTTCAAAGCCAAATGAGCTACAAAGCGCAAAAATAAGTGAGTGAAAGAACAATTTATTTAAGGAACAGTTGAAAGACAAAGGACAAAAAAGATTTTATTGAAAAGAAATTATTAAAATTTAAAATAATGAAATATCACACTCATAACAGTTAATTTTCAGTGTCAGAGTGATTGGCAGTAACACTTGCCATACCATTAAAAAAGTACTTAAACTGGAATAACTAAACCTTAATTTTTGCAATAGATTTAGTCCATATTCATGTTATCAGTACAGGAATATCATGCTATTCAATACAAATGGTATTTACATGCAATGTATGGAGTCGTGGTACATTTTGGGCAACAATTTTCAGAATTTTGTGTTTGACTTTGCATCCTCACATGCTGGGAGTGTGTAGCTCATAGATAAATAACAATGAAAAACATTAACCCTTCAATTATTTTCATAGCAATATAAGGGCCAATGCTATGAGTTTTCCAGAATCTGGATGTTTCTATGTATACCTTTGGTAGGGCAGGCATCAGTTCAAATAATGAATTGTGTACAGACAATCCGCAGATCTGAATTAACAAGTGCAGCAAGACACAGCTCAATTTTGAGTATCAACTTAAATTACTCTGTACCAAGCAAACAGTTTTAGATCCAATCTAAAAGTTAATTCTTCTTGACATTCTACATTGGAAAGGGGACTTTAATCAACTAAAGTTTCAACCTACTAGAATGATTATCCAGACGATGACAGATGATTCTTGATCTGACCCTAGGAGACCTGACATGGTTATGGTTCACTTTATTGTTCTCAGACATTGACCTGAATTCTCTTGAGTCACTTTGTGTTTTGGGGCTATAAGCAGAACAGTTCTTAAAACTTCCTGCTTTAAAATTACCAAAAAAATGTCAGAATTTTTCTTGTAAAAAAATCTCCAATTTCTTAATGGCCAGACACAAGACATTCTCTAACATTTTATAAGGGTCAAAAGGAAGGAGGTTAATTTCTCTATCCTCTGTTTCCATCCAAATAATTACTACTGCTATTACATATGCTGCTTCAAACTATCCCTGAGGTGTTTACCATGCAAAAGAGGTAGTTTTGAGTGTTGCTACTTAGGGTTTAAATTTCTTTGGATGCAAAGCACTGATTTAAAAGTTTTAAGAGTTGTTAGTATGTTTACTGCTACTTTTATTCTGCTTAGATTACGAACTTTACAAATTCTTACCAGAATATTTTTATTTTGTTGTTATAAAGAAGAGGAGGCTGAACACATGGGACAGGTAAAGTTGGAGCATTGTAAAAGCAGGTATCATATATACCTCTTTCCTCATAGAGTAATACACATAAAGCTTGTGTTTGGTATTCCAAATGTGAAAAAAAGGAGATGGAATAGGAGAGCTAGCAGTATGCTATTGGAGTAGTGGTATTCAATCTATTGTAACAACACCAGCCAGGTGGACCTCATAGAATATGAGTTCCCTGATTGGGGCTGTAAATTGGATCCAGTCAGGGAATCTTGACTGATAGCGAAGATCAGGAGTGTCAGAAGTTCTGTTCAGTCTGAGAGCTTGTTCTGAGGGAGCTGGATCAGTGTCAAGGATTTTTCATGTTAAATAAAGGGTGACTTGGTGATGGGATAATGGCTTTTGTGGAGTTATTTCAGGAACCCCATAAAGAATTGTGAAATTCTATGAGACCAACTTTCTCCCCTTCCTCCCTATAAACCAAAAATGCAGTGTAAAACTCAATTGAATAAAAATGGCAATAAATAGATTATTATCATTATATTCAAGAGTAGTATATCTTTACAAATTAGAAAAATAAGTTTCAGTGTGAAATTTGAGATTGATAACTTTACAATTTTCTTTGATTCTTGGATATATTGTGGATAAACAGCCTTGCATTTCTTTTTCATCAAATAGAAGCTTTTTTTGTCCTAATTTTGATGTTGATAAGAGGTGAAAATTTGAGTTTGGACAAATATGTTATTGAAAATTGCAGCAGAATTCTTGGAGCTTTCTTTACAATTTTGCTGTATTCAGTTTTGATACTTATCAAAATGAGTATAAAATTAATTCAGATGTGGTTTAACTTCAGTGTTTGACCATTTTTGAATATCTGTCAACTTTTATGATTGCCCTACTGCCAATGGTATTTCCATGAACACGTTTCTAATACAATTTAAGTTAACAAAGAAAAAATTAGCAGCTGATACTTTCTTGTAATTATGTAACATAAGTGGGAGACTTTCTCCACATATTATTCTGAGCAACCAAAGGGAACATCCAGCTTCCCATCTGAGATATTTATTTCCTACTTCCTAATTTTATTATGAAGTGTACAAATTTTGCCAGTTGAACTCAGGATATTTTCTCTTCCTCCCCACATGTTAGTGTTCACTTTGTTCTAATGCTGAAAAGTGTCAGCTAAGTATGCCCAGTTTGAATATCCTACTGAGCAAATTAGAAAGCTCAGCCAGATTTTTTGATATAAAGGAAATAACTGTTCTGACAGTGATTTCCACTCTTTGGAAAATCCAGCCCATTATCTTTACTAGTGCTCAACAAATGGGTGAAATCACAACTCAGCAAATGTGTGGACTTTTATTTCTCCCACAACCGGCTGTGCCACCAGATAACTTGCCTCTTGAAGTTTGTCACTTACTTTATAAAATCTGAAAGAACTGTGGATGCTGTAAATCAGAAACAAAAACAGAAATTGCTGGAAAAGCTCAGCAGGTTTGGCAGCATCTGTGAAGAGAAATCAGAGTTAACGTTTCAGGTCCGTTCAGTTCTGGGGATAGGTCACCAGACCCGAAACATTAACTTTGATTTCTTTTCACAGATGCTGCCAGACCTGCAGAGCTTTTCCAGCAAATTCTGTTTTTGTTTGCGTTTGTCTCCCTATTCAAAACTTAAAGATATTCTTTTTGGTGTGATCAAAAGTAACTTGAAATAATTTATGTTTTACCTGGTACGCAGCTATCATTTGTAGAACAAAGCCATTTCAGATTGTCAGGTACCATGGTAGTACATGCCAACTTTTGGCCACAAATAATGGATTCAGGTAGAAGACAATTCATACCTCCAGTCCAAATGAAGGCTATGCCTAGATAGATAACATTATACTTAAAACTGTTGTTAAGTTGTACTATGGTGCTGCTTGTACTTGATTTCACTTCATGTGAATGATTTGCAACACTGTGATGTTATCGTCACTACTTCTCCCTTCTTTAGGAAGATTGGTCAATCAGACTTTAAGAAATTTATCCATATGTCAAATACATTTTACAAAAACCCTGTTGTAATATTAAAATCAATTTACTCACCTGACAGATAGAAAGATTCCTTGATCAAACTGAAGATTGTGGAGTTCATCACAATACTCAATAAGCTAATGCATTCAGATGTATTATGTCTAAGGAGCAAGCACGTATATAGGGCTTTGTTATGTATTAGAAATTGCTGAATTTCATCTGTAAAAAACTAACCAATGCAAAATTAGATTATGCTATTACATTTCACATATTTTATGTATTCTCTATGGATAATTGATTAGTAATATAGATCTTCACTATTGTTAAAACAATTGCTGTAAACTTTTTTTGTCTTACACTCATTAGGACAGTTGCGAGAATACCAAATTTCAAAGTGACCATTTTTACTGCACAAGAAATGGGTATTGATTTGATTGCAAATTTACTCTGATCGGTTGAGATGTCATCATAGAAAGTGCATCAAGGAATTATTATCCCTCATTTTGCTCCCTTTGAAAGGCAAAGCAGTAGTGTAGTCATAATGTCACTGGACCAGTAATCTAGAACACCAGGCTAAAGTTCTAAGGACATGGGTTTGAATCCCACCACTGCAAATGATGAAGTCTGAATTCACTTAAAACCTGTAATAAAGAGTTGGCCTAGTGGTGACCATGCAACCACTGTTGATTGTTGTAAGAACCATCTGATTCACTAATGTCCTTTAGGGAAAGAAATCTGCTGTTCTTACCTGATTTGGCCTACATGTGACTCCAAACCAACAGCAATGGTATTACCCACTGGGCAATTAGGGATAGGCAAAGAATGCTGGCCTAGCCAGTGACACCCATATCTCATAAAAACCATTGGTATTCTTACAGCCAATGCACAAAATCTTTTCTTTTATTGTGATGGCTCACCTTGACAGCCTCTTCTCGACCTTGGAGACTACTTTTTTATCCTCACTACTGCGCAGTCACACAGTATCAACACCTTCTGCATTTGTATTGATATAAGGATATTTGGACTTGCACAGAATAAGAATTAGAAAAATCTATCAAAATTCTCACTAGTTATCAACCCCATTACGTTGTAAACCCCAACACACAAGAGAAATGTTTGTTTCCTAGATACCATAGTATTGCAGTTAAGGAGACAACCATCACGTATTAGGAATTGTTTTTCCAAAATAGCTGACATATATTTCGACACACAAACACCCATTATCCTAAACAAAACCTTGCAGACAGATGTGGTCGCAGCTAATGCATTTCATTGCACATTCCCAAAGCTAGAACATTTTAAACATGCAATTATTATCCTTTTCATTTTACTGCATTTCAGATGTCAATCTTAAATGTAAAGTAAGCAATTTTCAACATCATAACACATTAACATCAGATTTTTCTTTTTTAGTCTTTAGATATGGACATTGCTAACAATGTCAGCATGTATCTTCCCTCCTTAAGAAGATGGTGGTGAGTACCTTCATAAGCCATTGCAATCCATGTGGTGTAGGAGTTTCAATTTTGATCCAACAACAGTGAAGTAATAGTAATATAATTCCAACTTATCATGGTCTGTGCCTTGGAGGGGAATTTGCTGATAGTGGAATTACAATGTATCTCCTGCTGTTGTCCTGCTAAGTGATAAAAATTGCAAATTTTGATGGAGCTTTGCAAGTTGCTATAATGAATCATTTTGGCAGATTAAAAAAACCTGAGGAACTGCGGATGGTAGAAGTCAGAACCAAAATAGAATTTGCTGGGAGCGTTTGTCTGGTAGCGTTTGTGGAGAAATATTCTGAGGAAGGATCACCGGACCTGAAATGTTAACTCAGCTTTCTCTCCACAGATGTGACCAGATCTGCTGAGTTTCCCAGTAATTTATGTTTTTCTTTATGGTAGACACTTAGTCACTGTATGCAGGCAGCAGTGGAAGTAAACGTTTAAAGGAGGGTGCCAATCAGTGGGCTGCTTTCACCTTGATGGTGTCAAGCTTCTTGAGCACTGTTGTAGCTGGAGTCCTCCAGGCAAATGGAGAGTATTCCATTACACCCCTGACCTGTCCCTTGCAGATGGTGGCCATTACAGATTCAGGAGACGGAATTACTCACTGCAAAATTATTAGCCACTGATCTGCTCTTGCAGTCACAGTATTTATATTTCTCGGTCAATGGTAATCCGTATAATGTGTTATGATGACTGGTCAAAAACCTGAAAAACCATGGGCATGTTTAGTCCTTAATTCCAAAGTATGTTCTCTGAAAGAGGACTACTGCAGAGACAAAGGGCTGAAAGTTAATTTTTGGTTAGGTCTCAGATGAAGGAAATGGAGTGGGCACTTAGGAATCAGGCTGGTTCCTATGAATTTTGAAAAACGCCTTTTAATAGATTACAGATGTGAATGATGGACTCTATCCTTTATCCTTGTATGGAATGTGAGCATTGCTGACAAGGCTGGCAGATCTTTTATCTCCAAGTGCCTTTTTACTGATTGACCAACTGATTGATCCTTTAAGGTACTTCAGAGGGAAATTAAAAGCCAACCTCATTTTTGTGGATCTGGAGTCACATATTGACCTTCCTTACATGTTCATCATCTCAATCATATGTGTGAAAACTTTCTCCAATGCGTCCACACAAGTGTCATGCTTCCCTAATTATTGTTCTGTGAAAATTGGACTCCTGATATTCATGCCCATAAGCTCCTCCTCTGGGGGGAATTATTTCTGTCTTTTCCATGGAGAAACAATATCTGTTTCCTCCAATCCTACCCCTGTTTCACTGCTGCTCAGTGATTCATCTGGTGAAGATCCTTCTATCTGACTAACTAGTTTTTGTGAGTCCTAGTCTGGGCTGATGTTTATGCATTTCAGATGCCAACTTGTAAGAGTATAATAAATGGGTGCATGAATAAGCCATTCAGACCTTCAAGCATGCTTCCTGTTTCAATAATATCCTCTACTTCAGCTGCACAGACCCACGCTATCTCCATATGCCTTGATTATTTTAATATCCAAACATCTATTGAGATCTGATTTCAATATACTTCACAACTGAGCATCTGCAGCACTCATAATTACTAAATTCTGAGCTAGTTAATGAAAGTGACGTTTTTCCCTCATTACAGCAATGACCAACTTCAAAAGATTAACTCTTTTGGATGTCCTGAGAAGCAGCATATAAATGCAAGTTGGTCATTTAATCCTTCTATCCATCCTTCCTTCTTTCCGTTTCCTTTTCTCCCTGTGACTGGAGATTCCCTTCTGCCTGGCACTGAGAGAGAAAGAGTGTATGTAAAGGGTTGAATTAAGCTGTCTAAGCTGTATTGAATGCGTACTGGTGCCCAGCATCTTTATTTACCTTCACTCAATCTTTCCGAGCATAGTGCAACAATTCTGGATATAGTGAGCTGAGCACTTTTCCAACATTTTCTGCCTCTGTGCTCATCAGGCATGCTTTTAGTCCTTATTTATACTATTAGCACCCCACTGTTTCATTGAAAAATCTGGGAACCCTTCTAACTGATCCTTTTGCCACTCTGCTCATCAACAATGATGCCCTTTAAAAACTGAAAGAACTGCAGTTGCTGTATGTCCTCAGATGAAGTGTCACCAGATCTGAAACGTTGACTCTGATTTTTCTTCACAGATGCTGCCAGACCTGCTGAGCTTTTCCAGCAACTTCTGCTTTTGTTCATGATGCTCTTTAATTAGCTTCCAGCCTATTGAAAGCTGCCCCAGACTGTAGTCCTCTGAGGAAGGGTCACTGGACCCGAAACATTAACTCTGATTTTTTCTTCACAGATGCTGCCAGATCTGCTGAGCTTTTCCAGCAACTTCTATTTTTGTTCACCATGCCCTTTAATTAGCTTCCAGTCCATTGAAAGCTGCCCCAGACTGTAGTCTCTTCTCTCCCAGTGGTGATAAACCAATAAAGGAAGACCTCCTAAGATCTGAAGCACTCTGAGTTCTAGTTCAAAATTACGGCTGGTTAATGATAGTTTCACATCGATAGGTATTCAGACCACCTTACCACAAACCCATTAATGGAAAGTGATAACATGTTCCCGACATTCATGGTGAATTGGCAGGGAGTAGGTGACTGCTTTTGTGGGATGGAAACTCAAAAATTCCAGGAATGCAGTGGTCTTGCCAAATGTAATGCTTTTTATTTTGCCTGGTGGCCTATTTGACAGGCTGGGCTTCTGTCAAGTGGGTATATCAATAGTCAGAGGTCGCAATTGGAAAGCATTGGGAATGTTCCCCATCAACTTAGAATGAATGAGAGTGGTTGGACTAGCAATCAGGAGAGACAGAACTGTGTAGATTATAGGAATGAGTGTAGATGGGGACGTGGGAGTGCAGGGAGGAAGATGAGGTTAGATGGTGGGGAAGGGCATGGTCAGATTGTCAGTTGGGAGGGACAGAATAAGTTTGGAATGACTGGTTTCGAAGAGATGGAATCAACAAATCGTGGCTGAAGAATACTTATGGGGAACAACCCAGTCCCTATTCACCTACAAGTCTGCCATAGCATGCTCTCAGCTACTATATTAGAAAACTAATATCAATATATATGACGGTTTTTCTCCCTTTAGCTTCTGGGTTTATTGAGACCTGGAAACCCAACTAGAGTTAAATTTTAAATCAGGCTTGCTACTGCACTTTAAGATCCTATTTCTAATTTTATTAAAACAGGAGTAAAATAATGCAGAGATAGTAGGAACTGCCAATGCTGGAGGATCTGAGATAACAAGGTATAGAGCTGGATGAACACAGCAGGCCAAGCAGCATCAGAGGAGCAGGAAAGCCGACATTTCGGGTC
>NC_063341.1:27917909-27937108 GCF_021869965.1 Rhincodon typus | reverse complement strand
TAGTTTAGATGTCCAGCATCTAAACTAAAAGCATACTCAGAATTTCTGACAGCACCTGTGCAAAGAAACAAAGTTAACATTTGACATTATGACTTCTCATCCCTCCACAGATGCTGCCTGATCTGTTTGATGTTTCTAATATTTTCGAATTTTATTTTAAAGATTATAATATTCAATCAAAAATAATTTATAATGTATCTTCATACAATGAAAAACACACAGTTGGAAAAACTGCAGAAGGTGTGCAAACAATGGATTGGGATTGCTTTGTTGGACTTTTACTTTCAACAAATGTGTGAACCCTTTCTACCGTTGTTTGTAGTTCAAGTAATATAAAGGAAGGTCACACAGTATTACAACTGGGCGAGGAGGAGTGAACTGATTCCTCTTTGTGACCTGTGTTTGAATTTTACAAAAGTTTGCTACTGTCAATTCAATATGAGCTTTATATGTATAGCCCGGTGTAAAGAAGTGAGCCAGCCAGATTCCTTGAGCTAAGTAAGAAATAGTTTTAATAATAAAATGAGCATGGGTAAAGATAAAGAAAATTATTAGAAGACAAAATATGTCCCAACTTCCGTAACATGTACACAATAGACAAAAATGCAAGCTACAGGATAGGTTGATAATAGGTAAAGTTCATAGGTAAAAGAAATTTGTGATCAAATGTTCCTTCGATGATTTATTTTACTGGTTTAATCATATGGCTGTTGTTCTCCTGGAGATGGGTGCTGAGTGACACCTTCCTTTGAAAATCTCTGCAGCAGGTATGCTTCCAGTTGATTACATCAGAGTGCAGGTTTTGAAAGAGATTTCAGGGAGAAGGGGTAAGGCCATTGCTCTCCTGTCCCTAATTGATCTCATGTGATATTTCAGGATGGTTCTGGAGAAAGTCCTGTGATCTACTGTCACTAGCAGCTGGTCCTGCTTTTTCTACACTAGTACTCATGATGGCTACCGTTATGTGACTTTCAACTGCAAAATTCATTGTCTCAAATAAGAGATACTCCCATGATAATCCCATCAAGCAGTCAGTTTTCCCCTAACCAGAGTCAAAATTTTTTGTTCTTTAACTAGGTAGATTCATATTCTATTATGATGAAGGTGTCAGTGGAGTTTCGTTTACTGCATTTCTGACAAGCATTAAGTCAAATCAGAAACGTGTTCTCAGGGTTCGTTGAGTATTCCGCGAAGTTATTAAATATAAAATTCCTCAGGGTTGTCTTGACATGTCCCTTCGTAGTCCATTTTGAAAACTTCAAGAGACTTGGTAAGCTTGGATTTGCAAAATAAAATCTCACAGCCATCTTAGAGTCCACAATATTCAGTTTAAAATAAACGCAATAAATATTAAACAACTCTAAAGTTAAAGATTTAGAATTCGATACAACACATCTTCATAATGTAGGCAAAGAAATAATTAGAGAAAACCACTGCAGAAGAAGCTCTACATGCCAGTATAACATTGTTTGGACTATAGCAATGATAAAATGAAGTCAGATTGAGGATGATAAGTTCATGAACATTCTAAATAATTACTGCTTCAAGTATTCAGATGGGAAGAAGTAAATAACATGCCCAATTTGATCAAGATTACCAAAGTAAAATCAACATTTTTTATACACAGAATAAATATTCAAGATAGGCAAGAAAACTCGAAATTAAACAAATACCGAAACAATGATATTTAATCAGAGTGCTATGATAGACAAAGGAGGAGATTTGAGTACTAGCTATCATTGTAATGGAGACATTAGAGATGATCCAATAGATTGGAAATAGGCTAATAAAATGCCTACATTTTAAAGAGGGGATAAAAGATAGCGGGAACTGCAGAACAATTAAGCTCTCTTCAGTAGCATGCATAGTAATAGAATTGAGTATTAAGAAGCAATTAAAAGAGTAACTTGCAAACATGAATTCAGAAAAGGAAAATCTAATTGATCTCATCACTCCTTTTAAGAAAAGAATATCCCAACTAGAGTGTGAAAGGTTCTATATTATGCTCTATCAAAGCTCCCAAAAGGTATTTAACAATGCCCTCATGAAATCTAATTGTGAGACTTGATAATACAGGGAGACATGGTAAACTCTGAGAATGGGTACGAAACTGGCTTAAGGGTAGAAAGCAATGGATATTTGTTAGAGGAGTTATGTTGGAGTTTAGGGAGTACCCAAGAGTATTCATTGAGATGTCCTTGAAGTTCTCTGTTAGGTCAAGTACTGTTTTCAGACATAATTGGAAGCTTCACTTTTATGGTTCTGGATGTTGAGCTAAAATGGCTTGAGAGGTCATCTTCATCTGTAAGTACTTTGTGATTAACAGATGACACATTCTGGCCCATCAACCCCACTATCATACTGGACCATCAGTACATTGCCATATTAATAATCCAGCAATGGATAGTACTTCTTAAAATCCCAGGGCATTGAAGAAATTCAGTATATTTTCCAATTATGCTATGAATGTTTGATGCTATTTTCGTCTTCCCGGGAGGTTCAGACTGTGGTAAAATAAGTATCGTCTGGGATTTGTAGGAGTACAAAGAAAAAGAAAAAGACAGGGACCAAATCATTCAACCTCCTAAACTCATCCCACCAGTACTGTAACAGTCTCATTTATTGTGTCCAGCTGTATTTTGCAGGTCTCTAGTGTTATTGATTCTGCCAAATATTCAAGATACATTCCAAATGTGTTGCCTGATCTCTGCTTTAAACCTTAAAGAATGTTTTTTTTTTGTTTTAACTCCTATATGAAACTCTTATAACTTGAACTTGATTGGTTTTTATTATATTTCTCTCTATCTTCTCTACTGCTTAGTTTTAATGGCAGGATTAAACACTGTACTCCAATTGTTTGTTAGCCAATGCACTTTAAAGCTTCAGTGTAGCATTTGGATACCTCTGTTACTTTCTGGTTGTAGAACTTGGCATTATTTTTGTCTCTTAAGTTATATTGCCTCATCCTCTAGTTATTGAGTGTGATGAGTTTAGCATAATTCCTGTTCAACCTCCCACTGTGAGTTCAATGCACTCTTGTACATTATTTACAAATTTTTAGATCAAGTTATAACACAGTTGATAAAGCAACTGTGATTTGAGAACATCTTCCACCTCAAAGATCGCATTTTAATTAAGAATTCACTTCTTCCTGCTGTCTTGCCATGTTTTTCAATGTGGTTTAGTAGATAAGTTGCTTTTGACTATCAACCATTGCAAGTGTTGTGGAAATTAAAATAATCAGACAGCTTTATTTGTGAAAAAAAAATTGGGAATCTTTAGTGCATTAAAAAATCTTTATGTAGGTAAATAGATCAGCAACATAATGAGCTTGATGTTTTCATAAAGTAATTCATGCAGCATTGAAAGTTGATGTAATTTCCTCCATCATTCCAGGACTATAAATGCGAATGTTGATTTCATGATAAACATAATATGCTTATTTAACTCTAACAATTCAAATCCTCGGGTGCTGATTTATGCTCAACTTGTAAAATCCTGTTGAGGGCATGAACACATAATTTTCAGGGGATGTATACTGAAGGGAATATATCAATTTTATTAGTTTTCAATGGATTTCCAAACAAGAGGAATTGGCCCAATGCCTGTTATAAGGCAACAGGTACTACCAACAATAATTCAGTTGTCAGTAGATGTATTTGAGAGTTTTAGATTTATATGGACATTTTCCTCACATTAAGAAGATTTTAGGAGATTACCGTCTGGGAACATTTTACGGTGTCAATAGATTCCAGTAAGACTGGTTATGCCATTGTGCTTTTTGTTTCTAAAATATTGTACCACACTGATTCTGGTCTGTTAGAATATGTATATTTAAACACATTTTCATCAGATTTCCAAATGTTGAGACCAAATTATTGCTAGTGAGTGGTGAGAGGCCTATTAATGGGGAATATTACCTTTTATCACACTCATTACTACATAATCACAAGTCATTAATATGCAGGTGCTATTTTCCTACCTGTTGGAGCAAAACTAGGTGCTGAGACATCCCAACATGAAAATCAGAGTCAGTACCTGGTGACTGCAGCTCACCTAATGCTCCTTCAGACCTCCCTCGTGGACACCCGACACCATCATCACAGGGTGCATTCCATGGGCAGCAGCCATGCACACCCCATGTCGATGCATACCGGGATCTGACACATGCCAGCCTCTCTGTATCATCATGACACATCTTTGTTTCACCCCTGCTTCTGAACTGCCAACTTGCATTTTGAGTGCACCAGAACTGCTGAGACTCATTGTAATTTGTCTTGCTTTTTAGCATAGACACAAAGTCCTGCAGTCATTAGTCAAGAAAATAGACATCTTGTTGTAAGTCACCGTGCTACCTCAATCTCACACTGACATCCTGTGCCAGCGGCTTACATGGCAAACACAGTGTATATGCTGCAAGCTAATGGCCTAAGCAAACAGTTATGTGGTGTAGTCTTCAGTCAAGTCCAGGAGGCATATATCAGACAGGGCGTCTCAGTTCAGTAAAACAAAGGAAGCCTCAAATACCAGTTCATGGGCCTGGACATGGTCATGTGTGTGCTCAGGGCATTTATAATCAGGGATCTGTGCTTCTGCAATCCAGGGAATGAGTCAAGGTCAGCCTAGTGTGTCCAGTGCAACCAGGCCAGGGAGTCTGGGAGCATAGTCAGGGATCCATATAGGTATCAGTCATAGGTCTGGTCAATCATTGTTCTGGACTGTCCAGGCAAAGTCACTCTAGTGGGTGGGCCATGATCAGCTGGGGGAGTGTCCACTAAATGTCAATGGTAGGGGTATTATCAGGATATCAATGCTGTGTGTGGAAGCCTGAGAAGCCTAATCATGGGAAATGAAAACAGAATGCTAGCACACAGAGGGTGGGACAAAACTGAAAGGAGGGTCAACTCAATATATAAGGAGGGGAGACAATAAATCACAGGAGGGTAAAGGGTTATATGGGAGGAAGGTTAATCAATAGCAAACAGCATCCTGGCTTCTTGGGGATGACAGTGCATTACCAGATCTGGCATGTTCACCTGGTAGGCCTGGTGCTAATGGGAGGTAAGTGGGCAGATGAAGACTTTGATAGATGGGTTGAGTGGGGACTTGGAGGTTCAAATCCTACAGGGTTGACAGGAAGGGCTACCAGTGAGGGGATATTTATATTCAGGGGCTCACCAACATGGTGAAGTGGAGCCTAGAACTTAATGTTCAAAGAGTGGCACTGTTGTCTTCCATCATCCTGTAAACAATAAGAATGCATTAGAAATGAAATTGGTTATGACTGAAGTGGGCAAGATAAATGTTTCTTCATTCTATGAGGGAGGGGGCTACAAGTTTGAGTGATGTGAGGCCCTTCAAAAGGCAACACTTTTACAGATATCCCCGTGCATAAAGCTGAAACATTGGTGCATACACATTCCTTGTGACTCTTCAGCATTAATCTACTATGTGGCAACTCCTTGCCCTGAGCATTTCTTATTATTTCAAATGATAAGAAACTGAACCTCACTAACACCTGTGATGCACTAGCAATATTTGTTTACTGGGAAAGATGGAGCATAGTTGCTAGAGAAGCAATCATTTGTTATTTCCCCAATGCCGGCACATGGTGCAGGAGCTGCTCACCTCACACCTTGGATCATCAAACATTGTGTTGGAATAGTGTGATGGGTGGCTTCAGTTCCTCTAATCTTGCAATTATGCTAGAGAGATTCATATGCAATTAATGATGAGAACAGGAAAAATATTTATAAAGTGCGAACTTATTCACAGTTAAGTGTAACCTGCGTCACCTTTGTGTCCTTAGAAGGTCTTCTTGTTTTGGCCACTACTGCTATGTCTCAGCTCAGATCTGTGTTCCACAGCTGGGGCGGAGCGTTATATTGAAGCCTGTTGAAGTTTGGTTGGGCAATCCCCAGACTGTTTTTGTCTAGAAAGCCCAGACAAGCGGAGTGTTTCCTGCCCAGAGGCAGGTGCACCCTCCATGGCTTGAACTTTCACTGAGCTCAGGGTGGCAAGCAGGAGGAAGTGGAAGACCTGGCCATCCCTGGAGTGTCCTGAAAGGAGACTTCTGAGGGCTCTTTGTGAGGTTTCTCCTCTGGCTTGGTGTCTACCATCACAATCCTTTTGCCTTCTCAGAAAAAGGTGCCTGGAGTGAGGTCAAGGTCCCTTGTCCCCTGTTACCTTGCCATTAGTGTTGAGAACCAATGGTCAGACTGATAGAGTGCAGGTCAGTGCACATATCCAGCAGAATCTGAGGCGTTGGATCTGATCTTCCATGACCACCACTAATTTGTCCGTGGAAGGAACCAGACACTCGCATGCGTGAGGCAGCAATGTCCCAACCACATTGCTGCAGTCCCGAAGCCTTTATGTTAGGTTGCCCAGTACCCCTGCCAAACGTGCCTACTGTTGTGTCTCATTTGCATGTCAATGAAGTGAATGCCAACAGCACGAGGTCCTCTTCTGCCTGGGGCTGAGCAAGTGCCTGGTTTGCAACAGTTCTCAGAGTGTCTGCAACTTGGGACGTTTCTTTCTTGATAAACTGGGCTGATGTGGCAGTGAAGTGCTCAACAGCAGGTTCTCCCAAATTTAAACTAGTTGACTTACCCATCAAGTGTCAGTATCTGAGCTGGTGGAGGGTGCAGGAAGCAGCCTTGCCTTTGCTTCCATTGTGGCATCCATGTTCTTTTCCTCAGAAGTAGAGGAGGTATCTCTCACCTGGTGATCCTCTTCACCACAACCACTATGGAAGGCTGCTTGTTCCTGTAAGATGCAAGAGAATGACATAAGCAAGGGGCAGAAGCTTTGGCATAGAAACATGGAAAATAGGAGCAGGAGTAGGCCAGTTGGCCTTTTAAGCCTGCTGCACCATTCAATTTGATCATAGCTAATCATTGAACACAATACCCTGTTCCTGTTGTTTTCCAATACCCTTTCAACCCTTTAGCACTAATAAACATATCTAACACCTTCTTAAAAATGTTTATCGTTTGGGCCTGAACTGGTTTCTATGGTAGAGAGTTCCACAAGCTCACCACTCTCTGGGTGAAGAAATTTCTCCTCATCCTGGACCTAAATAGCCTACCCCATATCCTTAAACTGTAACCCCTTGTCCTTGTCATTAGGAACATCTTTCCTGTATTTGCCCTGTTAGAATTTTTCTGCTGAGATTTCCCCCATCTACGCCCACATTCTTCTAAACTTCAGTGAATTTAGTCTTGACTGATCCAGTCTTTCTTCTCCTGCCATCCCAAGAATCAATCTAGGAAACATTTGTTTCACTCCCCCAATAGCCAGAACATCATTGTTAACATGTTAAGATGCACATTGGGAAGAAATGGGAGAGTCACAAAATATTGGCCAATACTTCTCACTTGGTTGCTGAGACATGAATGTTTCTGCATCTCCACAAGACCAATCCCAGTCTTTGCCTGCCAGGGCCAAGATCCTCTCCTCAGAGGAAGTGAGTGCAAAAATGTCAAACACTCCACGTGGTGCTTTTGGCCCTTTAATGGTCTGTTTTCTCCTGGAGTGAGAAATGGAGGGATTGAGCAAGCTGAAAATGGATGGCACAGCTGTTACAGCTGGTGTAAGTGAGGAAAAAGTGGTGAGGTGCCCTACATGAATAAGTAGGCAGTGCAGAGGACTTACAGAGTTAGTAGTGAGGGAGGTTGGAATGGGCATGAGGGAGTGAAGGAAGATGTTGAATGCACAAGTGAGCATGGTTGAGCACTATTATTCAACATTCAATGTGAATTTCTGAAATACATGGATCTTTTTTGTTTCAGTTGAGCTTGGAGCAGTTTTCAATTGTTTTCCCAATTAGCCAACATCAAGAGGTAATCATAGAATCCCTATAGTGTGAAAGCAGGGTCATTCAGCCCATCAAATCCACACTGACCTTCCGAAGAGCATCTTGCCCAGATCCCCTGAATTCCATCCCTGAATTTCCCATGGCTAATCCACCTAGCCTGTACATCCCTGGACACCATGGGCAATTTAGCGTTGCCAATCCACCTAATCTGCACATCTTTGGACTGTGGGAGGAAACCGGAGAACCTGCAGGAAACCCACGAAGACATGGAGAGAACATGCAAACTCCACACAGACTGTTGCCCAGGGTGGAATCAAATCCAGGTCTCTGGTGCTGTGAGGCAACAGTGCTAACCACTAAACCAGTGTGCCTCCCTTTGTTCCGCTAAGTAATAGTCTTCCAGCTGGGAATTTTATGGGTCCTTTGTATGTGTATTGGGTTCTTAGGAATCCACAAGATCTGAAACTCTGAATTCCTCAATTCCACCCTCTTCTTGATTGGCATTATACAGATTCCACCTTAATGATTTTCACCCCTTGTAGGATTTATGGAGTTACAGAAACAAAGGAAAAATTGAAATGTTAAATAATAATTTTAAAAATATTGTTATTTCATTCAATATATGCATAAATAAGAAACAATGGAAATAGAAATTTCATTTAAAAATTAGGACTTGGTATATGTGGGTATATTGGATAGGGATCTCACAGAGAAAAGTCTAAAAAAACTGCTCAAGATAAATGTAAAAGTTTTAAGCTCTTAAGCAAAGTTCTTTTGACTAAGGTTCATGTACACTAGTAAGTAAGGCTGACACAGCTTTGTCTAGACAGGGTTTTAATGGGACAGGAAATTCTCATTAGTACACATAACCTAATGAAAAACGTACTTTCATTGTTCTACATTCATTAAGTAAAGGTTTGATACCCTTTGTCTTTGTTTTTTTTTAATGCTTTTTGATTGGTGCAACTCATCAAAATAGCTCATTTTATCACATTCTCAGACTCCCTCAGGGTTAACTGCTTTTTCTGGCGCCAGCCTTAGTCTTACATTAACCCTTGATCTATGCATCCTCAAGGTCAGAGGTCAGATGTTAAAACTAGTAGCAGTGTAATAACTGTTATCGTTTTTGTTATTCCCACAGGATTGCATATCTCATGCTGGAATGGTGAAAACTTTATTTTCTTACGTAAGGCATTCATTTACAGTTCTACTATTTAATGTATTTTAAAGAAAAAAAGAGAAATGTTGTGGGTTAAGTGGTATCAATATATCTGAGGCCACTTATTAATGTAAATGAACTTAATTCATTGCTGTTTCTAACATTGTATGCATGATAGTTTCTTTACCTTAGGCAGTCCCTTGGGATTGAGGATAACTTAATTCCACTCTGGTTTGCTGGGTTCAGAGATAGTTAATAAGTCTGATGTGTGATCTGCAGACTCTGTCATATGTAGGGCTTAAAGGGTCATGTAAATAAGTTGTTGAGAGGTTTGTGTACTCTCTTCAATGCCTTGACTTCACCTTTGAACTTCCCCAAAGAAGTGTCTCAAATGTATTTGGTGTCTTCCTGAATGAACCTTCTCCATTTTGATCAGTCATTGGCCAAGGATTCACATGAGTTGGCAGGGATGTTTAACTCCATTAGGGGTGCTCTGAAGAAATCCATAACGTGTTCTGTCTTGCTACTGGGAGACCCCTTACTTGACTGAATTCTGAATGAAACAATTTCGGGAGTGTGGTGTCAGGCTTATAAAAGGCATCTATACCTAGTGAAGCTGGTTTGTAGGACATAATACCTTTAGTCTGGGCACATTGGCTTGAGAGAGGATGTTGGTGTTAGACCCTCCTTTTTGCCACTGGATTTGCAGGGTCCGGTGAAGGCACTGTACAAATGCTGCTTCTCCAGTGCTTTGAGGTGTCTGCCATAGGTTGTTTAAATGGAATGTTTATATTTATGGCAAGAAGAATGGAATTTGAGAAGGGTAGTTTGACTGCAGCTACATGTGTTCTCATTGAGACAATCTTGAATACTGTGTTTAATTTTTGTATAATGGAATAAATATCCTTATTTTAAAAAGGTTACAATTTCATTAGAAGCATGTCAGAGAAGGTTAACCTCGGAATGAATTGAGAGAAAGAGCTTATCTTATAAAGATACTGGAGTTTAGAAGAATGAGGAGACCTTATTAACATTTAATACGTTGAGGGAACTTGCTAGAATGGACATTGAGAGGACATTCCCTCTTGTGGGAGAGACTACAACAAGAGGACAGAGATTAAGAGGTCTCCCTTTTAAGGCAGTAATGAGAAGGATTTTTTTTAAGGCTTAAATGTTTTACTACAGAGGACTATCAAGACTAGGTCATTAACTGCATTCAACACTGACATAGATTTTTAATCAGTAAGGATATCAAGGGTTGGGTTTGTAAGGCTAGAAGGCAGACTTGAGGATGATCAGATCAGTCATGGTCTCAGTGAGTGGTGAAGCAGAGCTAATGGGCAGAATGATCTACTTCTGCTCCTACATCTTATGGTCTTATGTGGAATTCTCTTCGCCAGAAGACACTGTCAGTTGAATCAATTTATTCAAGGTAGAGTTAGATAAATTTTTGAAAGACATTGGAGTAAATCATTATGGGGTGGGATGGTGGGGGTTGGGGAGGAGAATGGTGGGGTGGCAGACAGTAAACACCAATTTAGACCACTATAAGATCAGCCATGATCTTATTGAATGGCAGACGAGGGTAGATGGGCTGCCAAGTTCCTCAGTCTCCTAAGCACATAAGGACATATAGTGCACTACAGCAATAGTATTGTGTATGTCATCTTCATGAACTTTACAGTTTCTTCCATGGAGAACCTCTTGCAGCACTTAATAGTTCGCACTAACCAAATTTGTTCAATTACTTTAAAGTACTGAATTGTATACAACATTATTCACATACGGTACTTGTGGCTGTCACAAGTCTGGTTTTAGAAGGTAGCCTGGATAAACTTCAATGGGAACAGATGTATAATAACCATGTCAGCTGATATTACCTATAAAAATATAATGAGAAAAGAAAGCAACCACAATCCCAGTTGATATATAGGTCTAATAATTAACTGAGTTCCTTTGAACATTGGGCATGTGGAAAAGTCTTATACACAACACAGGGGCCTAAATGATACTGTTAGTTCAGCAGTAGCCTTTCATCCTGGTTCATAACCCAGGCCAGGCTAATGAATGAACATCCTTGTTCCTAACAGTTTCAGTCCTGTTCCTAAAAAGTATGAGACAACAGCATAAAATTGGCACCTACTGCCAACAAATTGACAGTCTGACCTAGAAAAGCAGGATGATGGTGCAATCCTCTGTATTTAAACACTAGAAGACAAGTGGAATCATTTTTGGGTCAAGAATGTGATTTACTAATTGGTGGCTTAACTGAGATCCTTTCCATTGTATTAACATCACACTTCTGGTTTCCTTGACCATTCAGAGTGTGGGCAAGCTGTTATGGCTATTCTGCCAAAGGAAAGAATTCTAATTGGGTTACAAAGACTCACCAACTCTAAAATTTGCATGGCTTCAGCAGCCAGTAGAATGGAGAGGAGATCTGAAAATGCTGCACGTCAAGCCTCTCACTCTTCATTGGAGATCCTGCTATAGGGGCTGTAGTGAGTTGACCTCTCCCAAGGATTGCAGAAGGAAGACACCCTTTCTAATCAAATCTAACCTCTAGTCTGGGTGGAAGTTGCCAAGGAAGTCTGTAACAGAAGTGTGGTTCCCCATCCGAAAGGTGATGTGCCAAGGGAATTCAGAACCTTAGGAAGATGGGAAAGCTGAGTGATATACTTTCAGGTGTGAAGCCCAACACTCTGACTTGCTGAGCATTCTGCATTTCTAGCATTCACAGCACTCTGCTGAACATACTTTGCACCTCCACCAGTTTCTCTCTCTCGCTGACCAGGAACTTCACATCCAATTCTGTGTAGCTAACATTCACAATCACTCTTAGCCTATTGCCCTCTCATGCCCATATCTAACAATTACTGTTCACAAATAATGTCCATCTCTCCTCTCCACACAAATCTTTATAACACACATAATGGTCTATTTTTACACCTCATAGAAGAAAAGACATGACTTGGTATGAGGCAGGGACCAGGGGCATTGATGGGTAGTAGTGATCTTCTAGTGATAGGCACCTTGTCACCCTCTGCAGTATAGATCCATTCAGAAGGTGGTGCTGTTCCAGGATGCTGCCATTGTCAATAGTGATCTGACATCAACATCTAAGCCTTCTGCAGTATCAATGCTCAGACATGTCGAGTGAACTGATCCTCTTATTACAGATTCTGTTTTAGTGTTGATGACTGCTTCTTGGCGTCCCACCTTCTACTCTTTGGAGCATAAAGCTGAAGAGAAGGTATTTTGTGCTGCTGGTGATGTTGTTGCTGCTACTTTTGGTGCTGTTGATTTGTTGTACAATCACATCCTTCCTACAGTGCAGTGACCAGAACAGCACACAGTACTCCAGTTGTGGCCTAACCTAAGTTTTGTATAGCTCCAACAGAACCTTCCTGCTCTTATAATCTATGGCATGACTGACAAAGACAAGTGCCCCGTATGCCTCCTTAACTATCCTCTTAACAGATCCTGTTGCCTTCATGGACCTGTGATCAAACACTTCAAGTTTCCTCTGAGGTTCCTAGTGTTCTGCCATTTACTGAGTACTCCCTCGCCTTGTTACTTTTTCCAAAATGCATCATCTCACACTTTTCTGGATTAAGGTCCATTTATCACTGATCTGCTCATCTGACCAACCAGTCTATATCCTCCTGTAACCTAAGACCTTGTTCTTCACTGTCAACCTCCAGGCTAATCTTTGTGTCATTCACAAACTCATTTATCACTGTGCCCCCCCCCGCCACAACATTTTCTTCTATAAAAACTAAAAGAACTGCAGATGCTGTAAATCAGGAACAAAAACAAAGTTGCTGGAGAAGCGCAGCAGGTCTGGCAGCATCTGTGAAGGAAAAAACGGAGTTAACGTTTTGGGTCCGGTGACCCTTCCTCAGAACTGGTGGTGGCTGGGAAAATATCAGTTTATATGCAGAAAATAGGGCGGTGGGTGGGGTAGGGAGTAAATGATAGGATAGAGCCCAAAGAGAGAGAAAGACAGTTGGACAGACAAAGGAGTTGCTAACGATCAGGCTGGGAGGGTGAATAGTTGTTAATGGGGACTGTTAGTGACTAACAACAAGGGGTGTGTAATGGCAGGCTATGTGGTAACAAGGGCTGGTGTGTGGGGTAAGGGGCTGGGACGTGGGAGAGTTTAGGCCCTAAAATTATTGAACTCAATATTGAGTCCAGAGGGCTGTAGGGTCCCCAAGCGGAAAATTTTAGAGTTGGTGAGTCTTTGTAACCCAATTAGAATTTTCTTCTATATTGTTTATATGTACAGGTAATGCTGCTATAACGCATCATTCATTAATGCGAATTGGCTGTAACGCGATTAGTGAAGACTGGACACTGTTTGGATAATGCAAACTTTCTGCTGTACAGGTATAGCGCTTTTCTGTAGCAATCTCCCTATAACGCGATTTTCTAAAGCGCGATTTTCTATAGCGTGAGGTTATGCAAGAACGTAACTATCGCATTATAGAAGAACTACCTGTATCATGAACAATAAGGAACCCAGCACTGATCCTTGTGAAACGCCACTGTATGCTGAGCTCCAGTCACACAAACAGGTTTCCATCAGCACCTTCTGTCTCATACCTCTAAGACAGTTTTGGATCCAACCCGCCAAATTATCCTTGATCCCTTTTGTTTTTACCTTCTTTATCAGTCTCTCATGTGGGATTTTGTCAAAGGTTGTGCTGAAATCCATACAAACTGTATCAACTGCACTAACCTCATATACACACCTGGTCATCGCCTTGAAAAATTCAGTCAAATTTCTTGGGCATGACCTCCCTCTGACAAAGCCATGTTAACTATCTCTGATCAAACTGTCTCTCCAAGTGAAGATTAATTTTATCCTTCAGAATTTTCTCCAGTAGTTTCTCTACTACTGATGTGTGAGACTCACTGGTCTTTAATTCTCTGGTTTATTTCTCCTACCTTTTTTGAAAAATGGAACCATATTGGCTGTCCTCCAGCCTAGTGCATGCACTGTGCAATGTAACCTGTATGCCTCTGTCGAAGTTCTTTGCAATCTTTGATCTGTATATCCTTGCTTACTATGATCTGCCTTTACTGCTCATAAACAAAGCTTTTCACTGTACTCGGGTACACATGTCAATAAATCAATCAATCAAAGGAAGAGATATGGCATTGATATTTTCATGAGCCTAGTTCAAAGGGCTTCAAACCAATTAGTTTTGACTTGTTATCACTCATGTAAGGAAGTGAGGCAATCAATTTGTGAAAGTTTGCCACGTACAACGTGATAAATTACCTAACAAATCTTTCTTAATGCGAAAATGTTGATCAGGACAGTGAGACCTTTCCTCCCCTACTTTGTCTAATTACAACGAGATCTTTTACATTTGTTTGAGACGGGGGATGTGTCCTGGGTTTATCCAGTCATTTGGAAGACCCGCAGTCTGAAACCAGAATTTTATGACAAAAACACAGACAGTATTTTTTAACAATTTTTAGAAAAGATTTCTCTTGTTGACCAACTATATCTGTCACTGATTGCCTTTGAACTGTAGAAATATTATAATTCATTGCATTACGAAATTTAGATGCTGTTGGAGGTGATTTAGCCTCTTGAACCCTCTTTGCAGTTTATTATATTGTGATTGAACTGTTCCCAAAATCTCTTCGCTCATCCGTGCTCCATAAGCCTTGACAACTTTGTCTAACAATATCTACGACAGACCTGAAAGATACAGCATGTTCCAGCGAAGCTCAATGCAAGCTGAAAGAACAACACTCATTTTCTGCTTGGGGACCCTGCAGCCCTCTGGACTCAATATTGGGTTCAATAATTTTAGGGCATAAACTGTCCCATGTCCCAGCCCCCTAGCCCACACACCAGGCCTTGTTACCACATAGCCTGCCATTACACATCACCTGTTGTTAGTCACTAATAGTCCCCATTAACAACTATTCACCCTCCCAGCCAGATTGATATCAACCCTTTGTCTGTCCAACTGCACTTCTAGGCTCTATCCTATTGTTTACTCCCTACCCCATTCCCCTCCCTTTTGTCTGCATATAAACTGACGTTTTCCCAGCCACCATCAGTTCTGAGGAAGGGTCACCGGACCCAAAAAGTTAACTCTGTTTTTTCCTTCACAGATGCTGCCAGACCTGCTGAGCTTTTCTAGCAACTTTGTTTTTGTTCCAATCAATCAGTCCTCTGGCACCTTCCCATGACTTGAACGGAAATAAAAATTTAGGTCAATGCCCCTACAATTTCCATTTCATTCTCCCACCGCAGCCTGAGATTCAACTGATCCAGATCTGGGGTTTTGAGCACTTTTTAGCTGTCCATTCCCTCATTCCCTATGTTAATCTGTTAAGAATCTTACGGTCTCTCTCTTCCCGAAATTTGTCCCTACATCATCCTTTTCCAAAGTCAGATATAAAGTACTTACTTAACACCTTACCAATGTTCTCTGGCCCCATGCATAGATTTCCCCCTTGGTCCCTCACGGGCCTTACTCTTTCCCTGATTTTCCTCTTCCTGTTGAAAAACTTATAGACCATCTTGGGATTCTCCCTAATCTTACCTGTTCATGTTTTTTCATGCCTCTTCTTTGCTGTCTTAATTGCTTTCTTAAGTTCCTCTCTGCATTTTCTATACTCCACTAGGGTATAGGTATTTCCTTTATGCTCTCCCATGGAAGTTCACATGCTGCTTGCAAAGTCTCCTTCTAATATCTGGGCAGTGCCACAATTTGAAGAAAAAGAATTGTCTATTCTTCAGACACAGGTCTGTGAGGATGTCTCCATTTCATCAACAGAACTCTGTTTTAACATAATAACAGAGTCACGGAAGTGTTACTGTTCAGAAAACCGCCATTCAGCCCATTGTACCTGTACCAGAATGCATTCGCTCCAAACATTCTGGAACTCCTTCTGACCCAGCTTCAGTGTGAGCTCTCTGTGCTAACTTAAATAACTCTGGTTCTACTTCCTGATTCTTGATTAATAAAGACATGTCAAATACTTCTTTTGAACCATCCATATTCTTAAATAGAATTTCAGTTATCCTAACACCTACCTGTGACATTACTGCGATTTCTGTGATAGACTTAATTTAGCCATTGTTCCAGTCATTACACACAATGGAAAAGTACCTAGAACCAGTTCTTGCAACTATTCCATCTCTTTAGCCTCAATTGGACTTTCCATGTTTATAGGCAAAACTATAACTTTCACTGCGAATAAATCATTTTCCAGGAGTAAATCAATTCTGTCCACAGGTAATTTCTTAACTTACTTAACTACCTCTAGTCCAGAACAAGTCACACTCCAACTGGACTTTTGTAAAATGGAACTAGAATATACTCCCCACCTATTCTATTTACAAACACTTTGGCTTTCGTTGAACTCTCTCTCGAACCATTTTACGGCATGAGTTTTTGAGTATCCCCTCTATCTCTTAGTATAATTATGGGCTTGGATGCTTCATTTGAAGAAAAAGGAGTTGTCCTCCATTTAGATAAAAATCTTTCATATTTCTTATTTACCCTATACACTTCTACATTCACAACAATGTTGTCCTCTTGTCTGTTAGTTGTAGTTAAACCAACAACTGATCCGTGGCCTTTTCCTTCTGAGTTTGGGTTTCAGACTTGTTCTTATAATCTCCAATAAGTCCCATGGGGTTCACTCAATACTTTTAACATTCTGAACAAATGGTTCCAGTTCTCACCTCCACTCTCAGAATGTTCTCTTCTGGTCTGAGGGGGAGACTGGGGGCATTCCCAGCTATCTATTCTTTATCTTGGTACTTACCTTGTTTTCGTTCCAACTTAACTTCCATTTTCTACCTCTTTTGAATATATGATGATGATGGAAAAAAGTTTAGCATTAAGGTTTTAGAGTAGATTTGTAGCTCAGGTTGTAGGTGTTGTGGTTGGTTGGCTCGCCGAGCTGGTTCATTGTTGTTCCGCAGACATTTCATCACCCTACTGGGTAACGTCATCAGTGCAGCCTCCGATGAAGCGCCATTGTGTTTCCAGGCGGGAAATTTTTCGAGAATAATCTCTTTAAGAGCTTCATGCGTGGTTTCAGTTGCTAATGCTCATATCCACATGCCAAAATTACTTTATTTACCCTTCTCTAGTTCATTATAGCTTTGCCTTGTTGTTTTTCCCTTAAATTCCAGAACTTTTGCCTATAGGTAAAAGTAAAGTCACTGTAGTTTTATTAGACCATAGGTCTGCTCTTTCATTAGAAAGAGAGGGGACTACATTGGCTTAATTTGAAGGACACGAGGCCTCAGGCAAAGTGAGGGGTTGAGGAAGAGAGTCCTTCATAATAATCTCAGATGATGTGGGAATTGAACCCACACTGTTACCATCACTCTGCATTGTAAAACAGCTGTCAAGCCGGCCAAACTAACTGACCCCCAGGGTATCAGGTGCTAACACATATGAAGTTATAATCCCGAGGAATCTCTTCTGACAGTAAAGCATAAAATTTCTTATGCTTTCCTGGTACACTTATTGTGCATGAGCAATTTCCTGCCCTCTTTTGCCCAATACATTTTTCAAGTCATTTTTTCAAATGACATGAAGAGTGCCTCCATATCCTTTTACTCAAATTTTTGTAGGGCCTGTGCAAAGTTAAACATTTCTTTACTAGATTGCAAATTATGTTCAATATTTTCTCTAACAAGGGTTGTATCAGTGTCTAGCATCTGCTGTTTCAATTGTATCCTTTTAAGCTGATTTCATGTTCCCTTTTATCTTAATTTTGCAATTCTAATTCTAGTTTTCTCATTTCCATTCTTTTCAATTCTGTTTCCTGCTTTTCCTTATCTTTTTCTGCTCTTTCTTTGCATTTTTCTGCCACCTCTAGTTTTCTCATGTGAACACTACCATCTGCAAGTTCCCGTCCAAGCCACCCATCATCCTGAGTTGGAACGATATCACTGTTCCTTCACTGTCACCAGGTCAAAATCCTAGAATTCGCTCCCTAAGGATATTGTGGGTCTATCAACAGCACATGGACTTCAGTAGTTCAAGAAGGCAGCTCACCCACCACCTTCTCAAGGGCAACTAAGGATGGTCAATAAATGCTGGCCCAGCTGGCATTGCCCATGTCCCATTCTCTCCTCATGCTCAGGCTGTTTTAACCAAAACTGAATATCACCTGATTGTGATGTTTCACTACCTGGATATTTGGTCTGTCTTGTATTTCCTCTAAACCCACATGCTGTGCCAGTATCTCAATTATCTCTGCCTTCTTACCTCTGACAGTGGAATGCTATTTCCAGTTTAGCCACCAACTCAAGCAACCTGGTCTTTATAAGTTCCCTTAAGACTGCCAGGGACAACTGTGCCATCTGGAGGAAATTCTTCGCTCTCCAGTGTCATGTCTTGACAATAGAACAGAACCTGGTGTCTTCCCGCACCTGTGTTATTTGCTAATGCCATGTGCAAATCCTCATTCCCTCAGTTTCAAATCGATCACAGATGAATCTCAAACTTTGATATGTTGCTGGGATAGCACACTGGACATCAAACACTTCAGTTCCTAGAATTTTCACAAAGTTAAAGCTTTTTAAAAGTATGCAGTATTTCCTACTTCTTGTTTTTTTCAGACCCAAGTTGACAGAAAGGACAGACCAGATTTCTTTACTTAACAAGAATGAACATTCATTACAAATGAATAGGTTCTAACTCCAATAAAGAAATACAAACGACTGACATATAATACTACTGGTTAAAACTATAATCCCTTATAAACTCATCCACTACACACATATTATCAGGGAAAAAAATATGAGCATTATGGGTGGAGCGAATGAAGACAGTTTACTGGTTCTTACCCAAAGGGTTTGCTGATCAAAGCACTGCTTTGATATCTTCGTTCTCCATGCAGTAGTATTTGTTTGCAAGAGGCATAGGTTGATTGGTTCCCACTTACAAACATCTTTAACTCAACAATTAGAAGTCAGTGCTAACAGCAACTTGAAAGGACGGCAGAGATAGTAGGAACTGCAGATGCTGGAGAATCCGAGACAACAAGGTGCAGGGCTGGATGAACACAGCAGGCCAAGCAGCATCATAGGAGCAGAGAGGCTGACGTTTCGGGCCTAGACCCTTCATCAGAAAAGGGGGAGGGGAAGGGGGTTTTGAAATAAATAGGGAGAGAGTGGGAGGCGGATAGAAGAGGGATAGAGGAGAGGATAGGTGGAGAGGA